>NC_030387.2:30893229-31082638 GCF_001625215.2 Daucus carota subsp. sativus | reverse complement strand
ATGAGAAGGATTGTAAAGGGGGGGGGGTTTGAATACAATACTTTTTACAAATTTTTAAAAGATTCAAGAACAATACACTAAGACACACTCAACAGAAACACCAAGTATTAAAATACGGGTGGATTGAATGATCCACCCGTGAGATTTTATATAGAAGAATCTGTGGATTGTTTTACAATTCGCACAGCTGCTGGTTCATCACTCAACAAGTTCTAACTCTCAGATTTTTCTCTCAAGTAATTTGAACAAGTTCAACTGATGCTACTAACTTGGTTATATACTCCAAGTTTTACAAAGCTTTTAGCTAGATTACAAAATGCACTCTAATCTAAAAACAATGCTGCACAACTTTGTCTTATGCATGCTTTCTGAGATGTCTTCATCTTTGACCATCATCCTTGATTTGATCCAGATTGCACTGCATGAGATAAGTATGTTTCTGCTTCTTCTTTATTTTCCTAATTAGGCTTCCATGTCTATTTTAGTGTAATTCGATCCATGTGATTTGTCAGACTTAAGCTCTAGTCACTTTCAACTGCTCTTTGCTTCATCAGTTGAAGTTCTGGTTGCTTTCAACTGCTCTTGACTTTATCAGTTGAATGCCCGGCTCATCAGTTGAATGAATTACAAACTCCATCAGTTGAATGCTGTTCCAGTCTCATCAGTTGAATTCCTCAGCATCATCCGTTGAACACTTTGTCTTCAGTTGAATGCTTGATTTTCATCAGTTGAAACATCATCCAGTCTTTATCAGTTGAACAGTTACATCTCATCAGTTGAATATCCTTCACTTAGATAAAATTACATGGCATTGGATATTTACAATTAGCCATCCTATTCTACCCATCCGTTGATAATTCCCAAAGACAAGAAATGTAACAATTACAACTGAAATTTGATAAAGATTCTAAGTAAGACATGTTACAAAATGTTTATGTTATCATCAAAATTATTGATTCCTAACAATCTCCCCCAATTTATGACTGGAGAAGATGCAAACATAAATTCTACACTTGATGATACAAAACATTAATAAAATAAAATGCAGAATTTAAATACAAGAGTTAGAAAAGATTACAGATGATTATGCTCCTTTAGACTGAGCAGTTACTTGTTCCTAGAAGATCTTCTTCTTCTGGACTTAAGTTTTTCTTCAAGAATATTAATCTGCTTCTGAAAGATCCTGTAGAACCATTCTTCATCACTATCTTGTCTGTTGAGCTTGGATTGAAGAGTCTTCAGAGTATTCAAGCTAGCAACCTTGAGTTGATCTTTAGGTCTGAAAAATCTCCTACACCTTGATTGTCCCTAAATTCCATGACTGGAGTAGGTTCATGATGAATTTTCTTTCCAGTGTAGGGAATTTTCAGCCTTCTTTGTAGACTAGCATCTGAGTTCCATTCCTTCTGATCTCAAGGATTCTCTTTAGTACCATTTGCTTTGCAGGTGGTGTAAATTCCTCCAGTCCTCTTCATAGATCCATATACTTTTGTTAGAGAACTGAATCCCTCAGAACTCAGAACTCTGTGAAGAGGCCAGATGACATCACCCTTGTTTTTGTAAGAGAATACCAATCTTTCAGGTAACTTTGAAGTGCTTCTATTCCTCTTACTTCTTGAAGATCATCCAGCTCCAGCTCCAACTCAGAAATTTCTTCAATGTTAGCAATGATCAGATAGTCATCAGGATTTTTCAGGTTCTTTTGGAGGTTTAGGAGGATTAGCCATCCTCTTAGCCACAGACTTGACTTTCTTCTTTGGCTTAGAGGATTCTTGAACAAGAAAAGCTGGAATTGGGATATCTTCCAAGTCAATTGGTTCCTCCTTTGGCATTATTGGCTCATCATGGAAGTTGACATCTGGATGTACTACTGTGGTATCCTTGATTGGAGAAGAAGGCTTTGAGATAGGCTTTTCTGGCACTTCTTCTCTTCTCTTGGCTGCCTCAGGCATCTTAGTTTTAGATTTGACTCTCTTTTTCTTTGGAGGAGATTCAAGAGGCATCCTTTCTCATTTAAAAGCTCAGCTGCCAACTCCTCTTCCAGCTCAATAGCATACCTTTCATCCACCTCTATTTGGTTCAAAGAGAGTTGGGATTCAAACTCCTCTTTTTCACATTCTCTGGCCACCTCTTCAGCTTTTGCAAATGAGTAATGAGGATGGCCAGTTCCAATAAACAGCTTCTGGCCTTCTCTGTAGATGATGGTAAAATGAGCCTTTAAGGCCACATCTGCACAATCTTTATAACTTTGATTTCTTGGCCCAAAAGTTTGTATTCGTTTTGTCAGGCCTGACTAGTGGAAAGTAGATTGAGCTTGAGTCTTTTCCAGGCCTGGAGTAACCACAATTGTTTGGAAACAGAATTGGCTTGAAACTCATTCAGAAATGATGGCTCACCCTTTTCTGTCTTGAAGGGAATAACAATCTCCGGTGTAATTACCCTGAGAATTGTGGTTGTGGTTGGAAAAGAGATTTGAGCTGTGGTGGCTGTAGAAGATGTAGATGATTTCTTGCCCAGTGAGCCACTCTCTTTGCAATGGAGTCCAATTCTTTCAACCTTGCAATCTTCTGCTTTTCCCTTTCAGTGTGGAAAGGAGGAGGAATTTGACTAATCAATTCTGCAGGAGTTGGTATATTCTTTCTCCCCCTTTTTGTTAGCAGCAAGTGTAGGGGATGGACTGGGAAGTGAAACACCAGAGTCAAGAAGAAGATGTTGAAGCAGTCCAGTCTGAATTCTTTGATGCTGCAACATCTCATCCATTCTAGAGTTTAAGGTGTAGACATTTCCTTCCAGAGCTTCCACTTGCTTCTCCAATTGTAGTTGTTTTTGCTCAGATGCAGAAAGAGCTGATTTGACCTGGGCTGGAAGCTTTCATCAATTTGCTTGGTCAGATCAGTCTTAACAGAGGCAATAAGAGAATTGAGATGCTCTATCTCATGCTGAAAATGAAGAGATTGAAACTTGTGAAGCTTGAGGTTTTCTAGAGCTTGACTGGCAATGGTGGCAGAGATGGCTGGAGAGGAGGATGAGCTTCCAGGTTGTGATTGAAGAATGGTGGAGGCTTGCCTTTCCAGCTCCATGCTAACAACAATTGCATTGGCAGACTGCATGGAGAGCCATGAAGGTAGAGAAGTTGTAGGTTGTTCAACAAGGGATTCCTCAAGAGCATCATTGAGGTCTTCATCACTATCATCATAATGAAAATCATCTCCAGCATTGACAGGCAGAGCTGTTAATGCCTCCTTTGCTCTAAGCATTGAAGATGTAGTGTGAATCAGATTGAGGTGCCTCTCAGCTGCTTGATTGTCCAATCTGGCAAAGTCTTGAATGGAGGACATCCCATGAGTAAAAGTCTCAGGGTCTAGTGAAACACCATCCAATATGGATCTGTATTCAGCTTGAAACTCTTGTTCACTAAACCCTTCATTGACACCTGCATTTCTCTCAATTTCTCTCTGTTCTTGCATCAAGGGCTCCCCTTGGCTCACCACACCACTCACCTCTCCCTCACTTACCCTTACTAAAGGGTCTCTCTTATCCTCTCCTTTTTCCTGGCTAGAAGAAAATGCCAGACTCTCCACACCCTCTCCTTTTGCCAGCTCACTAGGCTGCCTCTCCACTCCATAGCTCACTCCACTCAATCCTAAAAGTGTTTGTGCTACCATGTGATCAACTGCTGTAGAAAGAGGTAAATTAATTGAAGTAGCAGCAGTTGTCAACTGATGAGAGACATCAGTTGAAACATGAGTAGAAGAGGCATTCAACTGATGAGCGCTGTTAAGCAGATCAGTTGAAGGACAAACACTTGTCAACTGATGAGGGAGATCAGTTGAAGAAAATGAAGAAATAGGTTTAGAAGCTGTGATAGTTGAGTCTGTGGTGATTGATTTTAAAGGAAAATCCACAGAACACACTGTCACAGAAGAAGGAAATGGAAGAGAAAGATCCAACAAATCATCAAAATGATGATGATCAATCTCAGATGGGGGCTTCTCCATGAAATCCAAAGATGGAGAATTTACAAGTGTGGTGTGAATTAATTCCACATCCACAGAAGAGGTTGGGGATTGTGTTTGAGGAGTAGAAATGGTAAGATCACAAATATGGGTGATTTGTTGAGATGAAGAAGGGGGCTGTGACTCCACATTTATTGGAGTCACATCAATCTGACTTTGAGAAGTTAAAGGCATAAAATCCAGAATGGATGCCTGTGTGTGTGCAGAGTGCTTCAGTTTTTCACTTCTCAGCTTCTTTCTCCCATAAGCTTTTATTGGTGAAGAAGTGGTGTCCCTCCCCCTTTTTGACTGTGTCCCTGGTTGAGGACTATTTTCAATAGCAACATCCTTTTGGGAGGATGCTGCTAGGGATGAGTTTAATTCCATATTAACATCTACAGTCTTTTGGGAGACTGCAGAGTGGCCAGGATGGTCAACACACATCTCTCCATCCTTATTCTTAGGGCTTCTTTTATGTTCACCCTTTCCCTCCCCCTCACAACCTCCAATCACACTCCCCTCAGGTTTGTGTTTCTTGGATTTTACAACAGATGTCTTCTGGGAGGCATCTGAGGTTGGTTTAGAAGACTTGTTTTTAGAAGGTTTTGCCACTTGTGTGGACTGTTGATGGGCCTCTTCAACAGCCCTAATGGCAGAAAGCAAAGAAGGTGAGGGTTGAGAAAGAGTAGTAGGAAAGCCATGTACCTCTTTGTGCTTTCCAGCCTCCATTGTTGGCAGGTACACCACCTCCAAGGAGGGATATAAATTCATCCTAAAGAGGTCTTTAAAGACTCTCTTTTCCTGCACAAAACTGGGAAGCTTGGCTTCCTTGTTAGTAATAACTAGCTTATCATTGAGATGATTAGCTAGCATCATAAGAAATCTGACATAATAAATATTCCTAGGTCTATCAGTTTTATCACCTAGTTTCTCCCCAATTTCTTGGATCATCAAACCACCAAAGTTGAAATATTCATTAGTCAGGTACATGTAAAGCATTTGTAAAATCTGAGAAGTAAGAGCATTAAAATTACTAATTTTACCAGAAAATGCCTTAATAAAAGCATCACATAAATAACTCCATTCTCTCCTAAGACCCCTCCTTTCTATTTTACCTAAGGCATCAGTTGGTAAAACATAATTCATAGCATAAAGTAAATTAACCAACTGAACATCACTAGGCAAAGATAAAACAGTATCTTCAGGAATCTTAAAGCATGCTTTCATAATATCAGCATTAACAGAATGAGTTTCATTTTTAATAGAGAAAGTTAGAGTTTCATTCTCACTATTAAATTCTGCAGAGGTCCACATCTCCTCCACTATTTCATGGTAAATGATGGGAGCTTCAGTCATAGCATAAGAGAGCTGGCTTGACTTGATGAACTCCATCATCCTGTGATACTCCTTCTCCTCCACAGCCTTGGTATCCACAAATGACGCGAAGTTGTTCTTCTCATAAATAAACCCACTTGGTGCAGTATACTTCTTCATTGGTGCCATTGTAGTTACAGAGAAAGCTTGAGGAAAAATTAGAGTTTGCTTTTGCACAGAGAGAGAAGAGAACTTGAAGAATTCGAAAGAGTGAGATGAAAGGAAGTGAAAATAAATTAAAACACTTAAATACTTTCTCAGAAAATTGCTGTGATTGGCTGAGAAATTACCGTTGAGAAGAAATTACTCTTATTGAACTCTACAAAAATTACACACACAATCGTGTGTATAAAGTAGGTGAGAGACAAAAGAAATTTCAACGGCTCAGATCTGATAATACTTTCAACGGATGAAATAAGCGCCTCTTTAAACTTCCTATTCAACTGATGAAGATCAGTTGAAGGCGTCTTCAACTGGTGTCATCAGTTGAATGAAAAACAACGCAAGAGGATATTGTTTCAAGCATCAGTTGAAACAATTTCACTAGTTCATCAGTTGAAATATTATAAACTTCATCCAGAATTAATTCAATTTTGATAAATCAAAATTAATCAAATTCTGGCTGCCAAATTACATAAAAATTCACTCTAAATTAGGAGAAATTTAACATACCTAATTTACTTACCAACCTTGTGAATGTGGATTCATCAAGAGGCTTTGTGAAAATATCTGCAATCTGTTCTTCACTTGGAACAAAATGCATTTCAACAGTACCAGCCATCACATGTTCTCTTATGAAGTGGTATTTGATGTCAATGTGCTTGGTTCTTGAGTGTTGTACTGGATTTTCAGTTATAGCAATAGCACTGGTGTTGTCACAAAATATTGGGATTTTTGAGAGATTTAATCCATAATCAAGTAATTGATTTCTCATCCACAATAATTGTGCACAACAGCTTCCAGCTGCAATGTACTCAGCCTCAGCTGTAGAGGTTGATACAGAATTTTGCTTTTTGCTAAACCAAGAAATCAATCTGTCACCAAGAAATTGACAGGTGCCTGTTGTACTTTTTCTATCAATTTTGCATCCTGCAAAATCAGCATCTGAATATCCAATTAGATCAAATCCAGAGTCTTTAGGGTACCAAATACCAAGATTTGGTGTTCCCTTAAGATATCTGAATATTCTTTTTATAGCAATAAGATGTGATTCTTTAGGATCAGATTGAAATCTAGCACAGAGACATGTAGAAAACATAATATCTGGTCTACTAGTTGTCAAATATAAAAGAGAACCAACCATGCCTCTATAATTAGAGATGTCCACAGATTTCTCATTAGGACTTAATTCTAATTTAGTGGCTGTTGGCATGGGAGTCTTAGCTTCTTTGCAATCCAATAAATCAAACTTTTTAAGTAGATCATAAATGTACTTAGTTTGATTTATGAATATACCTTCCTTTACTTGTTTAACTTGTAAACCAAGAAAGTAGGTGAGCTCTCCCATCATGCTCATCTCATACTGACTTTTCATTAGATTAGCAAACTTCTTGCAAAGTTTCTCATCTGTAGAACCAAAGATTATATCATCTACATAAATTTGAACCAGAATAAAGGCACCATTTACATTTCTGTAAAATAGTGTTTTATCCACAGTTCCTCTGGAAAAATGATTATCTAACAAGAATTGAGACAGAGTGTCATACCATGCCCTTGGTGCTTGCTTTAGTCCATAGAGTGCTTTTAATAAAAAGTAAACATACTCTGGAAATTCTGGATCTTCAAAACCAGGAGGCTGACTGACATATACCTCCTCTTCCAGTTCACCATTTAGAAAAGCACTCTTGACATCCATTTGATAAACTTTAAAGTTTGCATGAGCAGCATAGGCCAGGAAGATTCTTATTGCTTCTAGTCTTGCAACTGGTGCAAAGGTCTCATCAAAATCAATTCCTTCAGATTGAGAATATCCTTTAGCAACAAGCCTTGCCTTGTTTCTGGTGACAACTCCATTCTCATCCACCTTGTTTCTGAATACCCACCTTGTTCCTACAATTGTTCTGTTTTTAGGTTTGGGTACCAGCTTCCATACATTGTTTCTCTCAAATTGATTTAATTCTTCTTGCATAGCAAGAACCCAATCAGCATCTTTGAGAGCATCTTCTATGACTTTAGGTTCATCCTGTGAAAGGAATGCACTATACAAACACTCATCTTGAGTTGCTCTTCTTGTTTGTACAGATGCATTTGCATCTCCAATAATTAGCTCAAAAGGATGATCCCTTGTCCACTTTCTTTGTGGTGGAAGTGATTGTCTTGATGATGTGGCTTCATTATTGAAGTTCAGGTTTCCATGTTGGAAAGCTCCCCCTAAATTTGACATCTCATTATTTCTAGACTGATTGAAACTTTGAGACATTCTTTCAACTGATGATCCTTGAGGTGTTTCAACTGATCCCTCAAATGTAGTTTCAACTGATGCTTCAGTTGAATTTCCAATTGCAGTTGTTTCTTGCACCAGAGAGTCATCAGTTGGGATATTAATTCCAGGATTAATTCCAACATTTTGAATAATGTCATCATCATCATCACTGTCATACAGATCACCTTCACCTTCATTTTCAAATATGAGATTATCATGAAATCCTTCATCTGAGAATCCTTGAATCTTCTTATCATCAAAAACCACATGGATTGATTCCATAACAATGTTGGTTCTCAGATTATATACTCTAAATGATTTTCCATCAGAGTATCCAACAAAAATAGCTTCATCTGCCTTGGCCTCAAATTTTCCAAGATTTTCACCTTGATTTCTTAGAACATAACACTTACATCCAAACACATGAAGAAAGCTAATTGTTGGCTTCTTTCCTTTGAAGAGTTGAAAGGGAGTTAGATTATGAGGTTTGGTAATTAGTGAAATGTTTTGAGTGAAGCAAGCAGTGTTCACAGCTTCAGCCCAAAAATAGGTTGGAAGTTGAGCTTCATTAATCATGGTTCTTGCAGCCTCAATAAGAGTTCTATTCTTCCTTTCAACAACACCATTTTGTTGTGGAGTTCTTGGTGCAGAGAACTCATGAATAATTCCCTCTTCTTCACAAAATTCTTTCATCACAGAGTTCTTGAATTCTGTCCCATTGTCACTTCTTATCCTTCCAATTTTGACATCTGGATTGTTGTTTAATGCCTTGATGTGATTGATGATGATTTTCCCAGCTTCATCCTTAGAATGCAGGAAGAAAGTCCAAGTGAATTTTGAAAAATCATCAACAATCACTAGGCAATATTTCTTCTTTGAAATAGACATGATGTTGACTGGTCCAAACAAATCCATATGCAAGAGCTGAAGGGGCTGCACAATTGATGAAAGAGTCTTGCTTTTGAAAGAGCTTCTCTTTTGCTTTCCTAGCTGACAGGCTCCACAAAGTCCATCTTTTGAGAATTCCAGCTTTGGTAGACCTCTTACCAAGTCCTTCTTTACTAACTCATTCAAGGTTTTGAAATTTAGATGAGACAATCTCTTATGCCATAGCCAACTGTCATCTGAGCTTGCTTTGCTGAGAAGGCAAGTGATAGATTCATACTTGACAGAATTGAAGTCAGCTACATACACATTTCCTTTTCTTTGTCCAATCAGAACCACATTGTTGTCATCTCCTTTGGTGACAACACAGGCTGCAGGAGTGAAATTGACTTTGTAACCTTTGTCACAGAGCTGACTGATGCTAAGCAAGTTGTGCTTAAGACCAGACACCAATGCAACTTCATCAATGATGACATTCTCTTTTGCAATCAAGCCATATCCCATAGTATATCCTTTGCTGTCATCTCCAAAGGTAATGCTAGGGCCAGCTTTCTCCACAAACTTTGTGAGCAGGGAGGAATCACCAGTCATGTGCCTGGAGCATCCACTATCCAAGTACCACAAATTCTTCTTGTGGTTTCCCTGCACACATTTCACAAACAGATCAAGTTGATTTTGGTACCCAAATTGCTTTGGGTCCAGATTTGTTAGTCTTAGCAGCCTTTTCCACTTTCTCAACCTTTTCCTTGGATTGAATAGGTTCAATCTTTGGTTTTGGTTGAGAAACTGGAATATCAACTCTGTTTTCAAACACAGGCCTTTGAGACATGCATAAATTGTTCATTCCATGCAAGTTTGAATGAAATTGAGGCATGTTAAAGGCATTGAAATAAGGATTGAACATATATGGCATGTTAGGCTGAGAATAAGGATTGTGAGGCAATAAACCAGGCATCATATTCATAGCAGATAAATTCATGTGAGGAACATATGTCATAGGAATAGGCAAAGACAAATTAGGAGCAATCACAGTTTTACAATTGGCAGATAAATGATTTACACTACCACACTTGCTGCAGGTTTTCCTAAGAGCACCAGCATTGGGAGTGTAATTGGTGTGCTTGTTAACTCCTATTTTGCCATTTCTATTTCCTTTCTTCTTTTTAGTCTCCTCAGATTTATGCTCACTAGTATCCAACTTCTTCTTGTTCTTGTTACTGGAATTAAGAGTGTTATTAATACTATCACTTGTCTCAGAAGAACTATTCTCACCTTTAACAAAATTCTTTTTAACAGGACCATATTTCTTGTTAAGCTTCTTGAGAACACTCTTGTCAACTGATGAGTTTTTGTTCAACTGATGACTCTCATCAGTTGAGACTTTGCCTTTCAACTGATGATCATCATCAGTATTCTCATCACCTGAACTGTTCTCAGATATCTCAAGCACTTTCTTACTCCTCTTCCACTCATTCTCTACAAAGGTCTCTCTACCTTGCATGTTGATGATATTGGTGGAAACATCCCTACCAGATTTCCATTTGGCAATAATCTCTTGTTCCTTATCAAGCTGCTTTCTTATGATCTCTTCTCTTTTCAGGACAACCAAGAGATCATCCTTGGCTGTCTGACACTCAATTTTCAGCTTCTCAAACTCAATAAATTGAGTTTCTAAGGCACTGTTTCTATCACTTAGAAAGGTGTTAGCTTCCTTAATTCTACTATTTTCCTTAGTAAGAGATTTTAAAGAAACATGCAAATGATATAATTCTGTAGACATTTCATTAATAGTAGCATTGCATTCATCTTTAGTTAACTCAACTAGGTTTGTAGTGAATACCTGACTACTGCTTCCAGTGTTTTCTTCTTGATCTGTGGAGTTGGCCATTAGAGCTAGATTGACAAACTCCTCCTCTTCATCAGAATCATCTCCAGCTGCCCAATCATCCTTTGTGATGAATGCTCTTTCCTTTTGTTTGAGAAGTTCATAATATTTCTTTTTGTAGTCAATGTTTTCACTTGACTTTTTCTAAACTTTAGGCTTTCTGCACTCATTTGTAAAGTGACCTGCATTCCCACAGTTGAAGCACTTGAATTTTGATCTGTCTACCATGCTTCTATCAGACTTGGGATTGCCTTTAAAAGATTTTGCAGAATTAAAATTCTTCTTGAATTTTAGTTTGGAGAATCTTCTTGACAGGAAGGCTAGATATTCATCAATTCCATCACTTTCTTCACCAGAATCAGCTACTTCTTTCTCCTTTCTTCTTCCTTTGCTTGACTCTGAGCTCTCCTCTTTGACCAACTTCTCAGTTTCTTCAACTTGAGACTTTCCCTTGTCCTTGACAGTATCCTCCAGAGATGCAACTAGAGCCACAGATGAATGCCCTTTCTTTTGGCTTTTCTCAATTTCTTCATCTTGCTCCATTTCAAGCTCATAAGTTTTTAAGGTTCCATACAGTCTCTCTAGAGTATAGTCTTTAAACTCTTGTGTATTTCTGAGAGAGACTGTCATGGGCTTCCATTCTTTAGGAAGAGCTCTTAAGAATTTCAAGTTTGAATCTTTAACTTGATATACTCTTCCAAAGAGCTTTAGACCATTTAACAGTTTTTGAAATCTGTTAAATGTATCACTCAAACTTTCACCAGCCTTGAAATGGAATGACTCATATTGTTGAATTAGAAGCTGCATTTTGTTCTCTCTTACTTGCTCATTCCCTTCACAGATGGTCCTGATGGTGTCCCAAACTTCTTTGGCACTTGTGCAGCTAATAACACTATCAATCATTTCTTGATCCAAACCATTGAACAGAAGGTTCATGGTTTTCTTGTCCTTGTGCACTTCTTCAGTATCTTCTTGAGAATATTCATGGATAGGTTTTGGAATCATCTTACCTACCATGTCTTCACCATCAGCTCCCATACTTGTGCAGACCTTCATGGGGACATGAGGTCCTTTTTCAATGCAGTTCACATAGCTTTCATCAATGGACAACAGATGCAGATGCATTCTCACTTTCCAGTGAAAATAGTTGTCTTTGTCAAGAACAGGAATCTTCACTCCAGCATCCTTCTTTCCCATCTTTCTCTAGCAGTGTTGATCTTTTTCCCTGTTTGTTGGGAACCTCGCTCTGATACCAATTGTTATTTTACACCAACTATGAGAAGGATTGTAGAAGGGGGGGGGGTTGAATACAATCTTTTACAAATTTAAAAGATTCAAGAACAATACACTAAGAACACAATAAACAGAAAAACACCAAGTATTAAAAATACGGGTGGATTGAATGATCCACCCGTGAGATTTTATATAGAAGAATCTGTGGATTGTTTTACAATTCGCACAGCTGCTGGTTCATCACTCAAACAAGTTCTAACTCTCAGATTTTTCTCTCAAGTAATTTGAACAAGTTCAACTGATGCTACTAACTTGGTTATATACTCCAAGTTTTACAAAGCTTTTAGCTAGATTACAAAATGCACTCTAATCTAAAAACAATGCTGCACAACTTTGTCTTATGCATGCTTTCTGAGATGTCTTCATCTTTGACCATCATCTTGATTTGATCCAGATTGCACTGCATGAGATAAGTATGTTTCTGCTTCTTCTTTATTTTCCTAATTAGGCTTCCATGTCTATTTTAGTGTAATTCGATCCATGTGATTTGTCAGACTTAAGCTCTAGTCACTTTCAACTGCTCTTTGCTTCATCAGTTGAAAGTTCTGGTTTCTTTCAACTGCTCTTGACTTTATCAGTTGAATGCCCGGCTCATCAGTTGAATGAATTACAAACTCCATCAGTTGAATGTTGTTCCAGTCTTATCAGTTGAATTTCTCAGCATCATCAGTTGAACACTTTGTCTTCAGTTGAATGTCTGATTTTCATCAGTTGAAACATCATCCAGTCTTTATCAGTTGAACAGTTACATCTCATCAGTTGAATATCCCTCACTTAGATAAAATTACATGGCATTGGATATTTACAATTAGCCATCCTATTCTACCCATCCGTTGATAATTCCCAAAGACAAGAAATGTAACAATTACAACTGAAATTTGATAAAGATTCTAAGTAAGACATGTTACAAAATGTTTATATATGTTATCATCAAAAATTATTGATTCCTAACAATATTTAATTTTATTAAAAATTAGATGACAACCTTACAAAAAAAAATTGGATGACAATGTATAAATATTTTAAATTATATAAATAAGAATTATATTAATGCATGAGTTCTTCACCAAAATGTAACATATCTTATGGAATAACTTATATTTTCAAATTTTTTCTTACTGATTTCACAGATATTCTTTAAGATGTTACTTACGAATACGATAAAAATTGCACCTTTATATTTTATTTAATTTTAGATGATAAATTTGAAAACAAATAAATGAATTCATTAAGTGTCCTGCTAATTTAAAATTTTCAAATATTAATTCAATATCTTCTTTCGTAGAGATTCTTTATGGTGTTACGTAGCCATATAATAAAAATATATAGTTGTGTTTTTTTAAAATTTACTAATAAAAATTTATTACTTGATTAACATGGAGATTCATTAAGGTGTTCTAAAAAATACTAAGATTGTAATGAGAGATCTAGAACCTTTTTTTGCTCGTAATATGCATAATATATAAATTGTTCTAATATAAAATTTAATATAATTTTTTTGAGTAAATATTGTGAATTTTCAATTTTATACAATTTTCATATTTGTTTATATTTTCACTTATTTTATCATGTTAAATATTTGAATGTTGTAGTATAAGATTATATATTTTATTATTTGAGAATAAAAATTCTATTAAGCTGTTGTTTCTTTATTTGTTAAACTATAACATTGATAATCCTGAAAGAATGGTAATGAACTCACTTGTAGCAAGCAAATTGCATGACACAAACATAAATAAGGAAACTAGTAAAGGAAATTCAAATTTTAAAATCTTTAAATACAATGGATACATCATGGATTGTAAACGTATGAATAAATAAGGAAACTAGTAAAGAAAATTTAAATTTTAAAATCATTAAATACAATGGATACATCATGGATTGTAAACGTATGAATTAATGTACACCTTCAATGTGAATATGGTAAAACTTTAATACAATCTCTTAATATGGTAAAACTTTAATACAATTCTCTTAATAATATCAGAATCTCTATAAGAACACTAGTCAGAAACAAACAAGCCTATCACACACACAAAAAAAATCCTAGAATAGTTTAGCAGGATATTCGAACTTTCCAGATACAGTCCTCCTTCTTTGGATTTCCGTTTCTTGATCTTTACTATATGGTCGTCCTGACTTAGAGCATACAAAATATTTGATTGTAGTGTTCCCATCTTTATCACTTCTCTCAGTTGATCGGCGAATATCAAATCCAAACAATCTCCCATAATCTTTGTAGTAGAGAAAACCTTCATCAATGAAATTGAATCATTGATTTAATAATGGTTTCGACCCGGGAGGACATTCCGGAATCCAATCCTTGCATAGATCTTGTAAATCAATATCATAACCATCAGAAATACAAGAACCTTCAAATGAGTTGTTGCTGTAAAAACCTATAAAAGATATGGCCATGAATGAAAAATATGTAATGAACTAGGGTTCTATATCATATACTATATGAAACACGAATAGAAGAAAAAATCAAACCAAACCAGATTGGTGTAAAAATTCTTCAGTCGAATCAGAGTTCTCCATGAAACCTTGTTATGTATAATATTGTTTATAGCAACAGAATATAATTTTTCAAATGATACTCACGATATTTTAATTAGATCGGCGTCAATCAAATAGTATATAATTAGTTTAGAATCTTGTTAAAAACGACAGGTTTTTTGATGGGATATTGATCGGATACAATGCTATGCTACATGTACGTATTCTCAAGAAAAATACAATATTTTGTACTCAATACTACGCCTGTACCGATTTTTTATTGAATATCCATAAATAGTTTGATTAATTATGATCACTGGATTTAAATCAATCCAATGGCTACTAGCTAGTCTCTCTCGTCTCTAGCTAAGCAACCGTCTCTTTTAAACCTCCCCATATATATATATATATATATATATATATATATATATATATACATGCATATACATATAAATAAAACAAGTCGCTTGAGTCTGTCAAAGCTTCAGGTTGCTTTGCTCCAACAAAATATAAAGGATGGCGATGCAACAAATACAGAATCTGAATAAGAATATTATTATTCCAATCCCTATTTTTTCTATACAATCTTTATATTTTAGTACTTTTCTTAAATTGTGATATTCTAATTATTTTTCTTTAGTAAAATATTCCTCTAATTTGGGATACTAAAAATTTTGTAATCTCGAAAAATAATGATAAACACAAATTTATGTATATTTTCACAATTAAGATTATAATTATATATAATTTTTTTACAGTATTTTGAACAAAAATATATTATTTAACAAATTTCAAAAAGATATGTGTATAGTTCGTACTAAAAAATAAGTTAAAACATGATATTATTTTAAGTTGAAATTAAGCTAATGATTAAGTAAGATAAATTATACTTTATACTAGTCCTCGGGTCTTTTTTGTAAAACAATCACAATTTTATCAAAAAAATTATGTTGAAACACAAAATTCAAAATATATGCATACAAAATCTCATCTGTACGCACTACACCAAATATGGCCTATTGCAACGCCAGCATGCATTTATGTTGCATAAAATGTTACAATAGACCAAAAATTTACGAGTCTATAGTAATATTTTGAAAAGTGTTACATAAAATAGGAAAGCGTTGCAAACAAAAGTGCCAAAAATTTTTTTTAGATCAAATGTAATACTTTAAAAAGTGTTACAATACATCGCAACAAATTTGGCTGAAATTTAGGCGGTGCTTCGATGTTTGTTAGGCGGGATTGTGAAAATTTTGGCACCAATTTATAATTACACCAAAATTTTATAACCCGCATATTTTATTTCACTCTCTCAAACTTTCTCTGTAACGACTCAAATGTTTATGCAATTATTTATTAATGTGTTATTAATTTTGAAGAGAGTAGGAATAAAATAATATATTTTATTTTAATTTGTTGGATTTCGAAAACAATTTTGTGAGTTGCTGCAATTATGTGATTATTTGATTTAATTGTGATATATGTTAAATTGACAATTTTAATTATGTATTCCTGTCTGGGCGGTTAATTTAGAATTTCAATTATTTTATTATTTTTGGTAATCAAAATTTTCTTTTGATTTCAAAATCAAGAATTTTGTTTTATTTGATCCCAAAAGTTTTATCTGGTCTAAATTACCGAAATATTAAAATTTTAATATTTTATCTTTCTGTCAGATTCAAAAATATTTGAAAGCGTGCAAATGATTATTCTAATTATTTGCAATTAAAATTGATTTTGAGCATTATTTCTGAAAATAGAGAAATGATTTTTAAAATATTAGTTTTTACAAATATTATCAATTTGGGATTTCCAGAAATTTTAGAGATTAGAGATTTTTATTTCCTAAATTCAAAAATATTTTTAGGCCCCAAATTCATATTTATCGTTAATTATAGCTTTTATTTCTAACTTGGGTGTGTAGTCTTTTGTATAGTATAAATAATTTATAAAATCATTTTATTTTTACAAACATCAGTTTTATAAAACAACCACAGCCAGCGGCGGGGAGATAATTGGGGGTTTAGGGTTCGTGTGTGTTTTTCAAATCAACCGATCAAGCCGCTATTTCAGGTGAGATATAGTACTTATATATGTATGTATGTGTATCGTATTGTGTGGTGATTTTGTTTAAATCGATGGTGGTTGGGGCTTGGGTTGCTGATTGGTGGCCATGGTGGCGTGGCCACCGGAGACTGGTCGCAGGTGAGAATCGACTATGTGTTTGTATTAGATTATATAAGTAGGTACTTCTTGTTGTGCTTTCGGTGTTAACTTCTTGAGATTGGAAGCTAGGGTTGTACAGATGCTGGGATGTTGTACAGTTGAGCAATTGAAGTATTTCTGCAAGCACACCAAGAATCATCGCACTGGAGCCAAAGATCGGGTTCTGTATCTCACTTATCTCGCGATTTGCAAGCAGCTCGATCCCAAAGGCCCCTTTCATCGTTAAGGAATCAAGTATGTGGGGAGATCTTGAATTGATTCATGTATTCTGGCTTTTATATGTTATGTTATGGTTTTATTAAGTGTGTTATCAGCTTCTAGATTATTAAGTCTTGAGTAGTAATGAATGTACTATCGCAATGGCAGTCTTATCAAGTTGTTTTGTCTGAAAATCTGAACGCTTTAAATTCTATTTGTGAATGTGCATGCCAGATTTGTGTTTTAGTTATTATCGATTGAATGCCTGGTTTGTTGATACACATTATTATGGTGGTGTTTATATATTGGTTGTTTGTTAATGTGTTCAATTTTAAAACTGGGATTTGTATCTTCGAGAAGGCAATTCCCCTCTAAAGGACTCGGCCTTTCTAAACACCGCAAACTACTTAGGCTTGAAAAGCCAGCTTCATTTATATATCCATGATTGTTTTCTTGAAAAGCCAGCTTCATTTATTTAGTTGCTCCCTCTAAAGGATTGCTTGAAAAGCCAGGCCACCGCAGACTGGTCGCAGGTGAGAATCGACTATGTGTTTGTATTAGATTATAAGTAGGCACATGGGTATTTGCAGGGGTGGGTTCTGGTGGTCCAAATCGGGGGAAGGCGGTGGTGGTTGGTTGTTGTTGGACTTGGGTGTTTGTAAACGAGGGTGCTGCGGTGCTGCTGAGTTGAAGCAGCATAGATAAATGACGACAAGCTGCAATTGTAGGCGGGAGAGATTGATTTTAAACCCCTGTGACAGAGGTATTAACCGCAGGAGTTGGTGGTTCAATCGAGCAGTGGAAGAGGAAACAAACAGAGGTAATTATTTAGTTGGTTGCATTCTATATGGTCGAGTCATGGAGGTCATCCTGTTCCCGGTTTTATATTTGTTCTCTCTTTCAGCCACTCTGTTTATTTATTAAAGTTCTTGCTTTCAACATAAAGATAAACTTGTTTTGTAGTTGAATGATTTGTGAAACTGCTTCTGTGGTACCATTTATCATAAGTACAAGAATCATATAGAAAATAGAATTTATTTGGGTCGTATACCCGAAAATAACTTGGTTGATGGACGTTTGTAGGTTGATGATGAAGTGAATGCATTAGCACAACTGATGACTTGGAAAATGGCAGTAGCTAACATACCTTATGGTGGAGCTAAAGGAGGCATAGGATGCAATCCAGGGGAGTTGAGTATTTCTGAGCTAGAACGACTTACTATTTGCAAGGTTATGCTTATTGCTTTTTTTCATAATTTATTGTTGTTTCTGTCGAAAGACTTGTCTGTGCAATCTTTTTGTCCCGTTCTTATTATCTATTATGATTGTCCCGTTCTTATTATCTATTATGATTGTCTCGTTCTTATTATCTATTATGTCTGCAGGAACTATCAATGGAACTGTGGGTGTCAACAAGATGGCTATAGTTGATTCACTTGCAAACCAAGATGTGGAGATCTCTCTTTTGGACCTCAACCCCAAAACAAGATATAATTTGCATGAAAAACTTGTTGAGCCACTATCTCCTGCAGAACCACCAAAAGCTGAAGAACGTGCACAAGTCATTATAGATAATGTATATGAAATTATTATAACTAGGATTTGCACAAATGACAGGATTTTTTTTTATTTTTCATTCTTTGTTTTCTTATGTAATTTTAGTAAATTGTTATAAAGGAAATCTTATATGTGATTTTTCGTCTGATATGATTTGTTAATGGTATATTTAAATTTCCAACAGGATATTGCAATATGGACTAATAAAAATGGATCATACATTGCCACTAAATGTTGCAGGTATGGAGAGAAACTAAACATAAAAATAATGTTACAATAGGCTATGAAAACATTGCAACTTTGTAACATATATACCTTAAATAGTGTTACAAATAAGTGTTGCGATAGATTATTGTAACACAATAATTGTGTTACTATAACAGTAATAAGTGTTACAATAAAATTGCTATTGTAATACATTCTATATGTTGCAAAACGTACCAAAAACGTTACTATAGGGATCTATTGCAACGGCAGTAAACGCAACGCTGGTTTTTGGCAAATATGTTACAATAAAGTATATTGTAACACTTTTGGTGCCTAATATTACGTTTTCTTAGCATTGCAATAGGCCATATTTGGTGTAGTGACGAGATTCGATTTGTTTGTGAAAAATATAAACATTTTAGTCAAATAATATTTTATTAAAATTATATATTGTTTTCATGCACCTCCGTAGTCTCACTACGCCATAGATGCACCTACACAACATCAAAAACATGTGTTGCATTGAAAAACTTTGTAGTAGGTCAAATATTTATGCTTACGGTAACATTGTGTTTCTAATGTTGCTGTATACATAGATAGGATGTTCTGTCATGTTTAAAAAATGTTGCACATTGCAACACCGATGAAGTATTGCCATTAAAATTATTTTATTAATTATAATAATAATAAAATAAATAGTTATATATTTTAAAATGCATTAATTTTGAGAAAAGTATAACTTAAAATATTAAAGGTAACACATTGGTCACCAGAGTCATGTCATTTTAAAAAATTATAATATTTTTAATAATTTGAATTAAGCCAAAATTTTAAGAAAGTAACTAATTAAATTGAAAAATTATTTTACAAAATGAATCAAACTTAAAAAATATTCGATTTTATTTTTTTAAATTTAAAAGTTTATTATTAGAGCAAAACTCTAAAAATTATGACATTTTTATAAATTTAATATGTTTATATTAACTTTATAGTTAATTTTTTTAATAGAAAATTTAATATTATAAAATAACAATAAATGAGCCACTTTGTGAAAATATTTGCAGCCGCGCGCGGGGATTTTACCGCTCTGTGTTTGAACAAAAATTAACCAAGGCCCAATAAACAAACATTTAACATAGTCATGTACATACACCCAAGCTTAAAACACACGCACTCTCTCCTACATAATAGTTTCTGCAATGGATGCTTTCGAAAAGCTCGAAAAGGTCGGGGAAGGAGCCTACGACAAAGTGTACATAGCGAGAGAGAAAAGCTGTTGGGTATGCTCTGTCGCGATGCCCATATCGTCGATCAAGTAAATTTTTTTAACCAATCTATTGGCTAGTGTTTTAATTCAATTAGGGTTTTAATTGGGTTTTGTTGATTTCATTTTGGGTTTTTGTTGTTGTTGTACATGTTGTTTATGATTTAATAGGCTGATAGATGTGAAACAAGGGATTAGTAAGACGAGGGATATGGTTTTGTACTTGGTGTTTGAGTACATGGACACTGATTTGAAGAAGTTCATTCGGTCTTTTCGTCAAACAAGAGAGAACATTCATTTGCCCACTGTTAAGGTATCTTCAATTCGATTGGTTTTTTTACATGGGTTTTATTTGAAATGTTTCTCTGATTGGTTTTTCGGGGGTTTTGAATTTTTTTGTTTTTTGATTGAAATGTTTTCTGATTGTTTTTTTTTAATTATTGATGTAGACCTTGATGTATAAACTTTGTAAAGGGGTTGCCTTCTGTCACGGTCATGGTGTGTTGGACAAGTGTAACTAATCGTTGTTATTGCCATTCCTTTGATGTGTTATTCTGTATTGTTTAATTTTTGGGATTTTATGCTTATGATTATTTATGTATGTAATTTAGAGACTTCAAGCCTCATAATCTTTCGATGGACCCGAAGAATAGCATGTGATCATCCTATTATTGAGGCATCGATACTCCTACACCTGCTTCTGCCTGTGAAGCCTCAAAAGAAAAAGTTACTCAGATTGTCAAGCAATTACCCTACTCCTACACTTGCTTCTGCCTTTGATGGCCTTTTACATATGAATTAATAACTATATATTATTAAAATTATGTTACTGTCTTATTATATAAACGAGGCTATGCTTATTATATATACAAGACTGAAATTTTCAGAACATATAATTCGATATGCTTATACCTCAGATATGATTCAATAAAAGTTAATGTATGTCTTATAATATATACAGGGCTATGATGACATTCCCAAGAAGATACAAGATGCTGATGTTAAGAAGGTAACATCTAATTTTCCCAGTTTCTCTCTCAGCACAGTCTGAGAACTCAAGCAGATTCTAACTGGTTTAATATTCATCTTCATCTCATCATGAAGTCATTGCTTGCAGTTAAGTATTACATTCCCTCTTTTGGTAACAAGTCTGCCTTGATGAGATTACCATTGGACATTTATACATTTCTTGTTGTTTCTTGTCAGATGTGTTATTTAGATTGGCATTTTCTTATCACTGGTATCACGTGGCCCAAGCTTTAAATCATCTGGCCTCAATCTTGTAGTCTTACCTTGATAGTTTTTGACCCCGTCTCACATTTATAATCTATGCTAGGTTTCCTTTCTCATAAAAGTAATTAATGTTCCCATGCACGGTTTACCAAGAGCTGTTGATATCCAGTCCTGTTGCAAAGGATCCAGCAATGAAGGTTAATTGGAACTTAGATGGAGTGTTCTTTGTCAAGACTCGTAAGCGAAAGGCAGATTGAAAGTAAAAGACCGATGGAAAAGTTAACAAGTTCATAATCATGAGTATTCTATAATTTAGTTGATCACATGCCAAGCTTATACAACTTCATGCATATCTATTTTTTGATGTGGTTGTGCCTTTATTTTGTAGGACAAAATTGAAAAGTCATGGGTAGTAATTTATGAGGACCAACTGAAGATGTTCATGGCCTGCTATTACAAGGATGATCACATGTTATTAGAGGTCGATGTGAAGTAGGAGTATCGCTTTAGAACTAGCTAAGGGTTGCTTGCTAATGTTGGATGATAGTTAAACTGTTCTTCTAGAAGCAGGTGTAGTTAAGTTAAGGGTGTAGGGTAATGCTGGTGTAAATTGCTTGGCTTGGTACTGAATGGTTTGTATTTGAATGTTGTGCAAACAAATTTGTATTTAACATTATGGGCAATCCAATTTACAAGCATTTACTGTCAGTTTCTTAGAAAAGTGTTTAGTAGATATAAGAATGGCGCAGTATCTACGCTTAAAAGTCTTGCAAAAACTAATGGGGCCCACATGTGGGGCCCACCAATGAGGCCCACATGTGGGGCCCATATTTCAGAGAATTCCAGACTTTATTGCAACACTACTGAATGTTGTTATAGGTGAAACGAAGTGATGCCTTGAGTAAATATTGCAACCACAATCATAGTGTTGCAAAAGTGTTGCTACATGTCACTACGGCCGCGGTGCTGAAGGCAACACCAAAAAAGTGTTGTTGTTTCCCTTTTCAGGGTTACGGCAACATTTTTTTAGCTTTTTCCAACATTTTTTTGGCGTTGCGTAAGTACATCTATGGTGTAGTGTCTCTCCCACCCTGTGCCCTTTTGTTCTCCTTCACTAGATCAACAATAGACCTCTAAATTGCCAAGATTGCAAATATGTATCATAATTTTGTAATGACATAATGGATTGTGAAAAAAATAATGAAAGTCACGCGTATTGGCACCAGTAAAATCGACCCTCTTCAAAGCTACCACTCTTTGCGGTCGCTTTTAATTAAAAGCAATAATCACATACGGTCGCTGTTAGATAAAAGCTACCAAATTTTGACGGTCGCTTTTAGCCCATTTTCTTGTAGTGCTAAAACGTATTCTCCATAAAACCCCACGCATAATCATTATATATTATATAGAAAAAGTTTATAAATAAAAAAGTCCCGCGGAACGGGTACAATCCTAATATATATAAATACACACACACATATCTCTCATCAAGATCAACTACCTTACTCACCCCAATGGATGAAAATTTGAGCCAATAGATGACCTTTTAGAGATCAAGAGAGGATTGCCCAAAAGCGAATTTCAGAAAAGTCTGTACAGAAAATTATTTCAGTTACTTTACAGCATACTTTGTATAATAAATTATCACCGTTGTTTTAGTATGAAAACCATACCAAAGTGTTTAAACAATATCACTCAGTGTACTAGCAGAAACAGTTTCAGAACATTGCATTTCTATACCGCTATGTTTGACAAACCCTTGCCCACCCTAACCATGTCTCACCTTATTTAAAAAAAGCCCAGTTAAGTCAAGTAGAAAAATAATGATCATATGTTCTTTTACCTAAAGAGTGGGTTGTCATACTTGCTAATTAATCATTTAATACAGAAGTAGTACAATGAATTATTCCATATCAATGCCATCTTGATTAAAATCAGCTATAATCATTTGAAAAACCAACAAAATAATTTCGAAACAGACCCATTTCGCAAAGAACCAAATCATGAACAACACAAACAAAAAAACCTTGCATACATATACTCCATGTAATCATAACAACATAAATATTCCCTGAAACACAAAGTTTGGCATCTTTCCATAAAGTCTAATATCAAAGAAACATGCATGCACACACACCATAAATCAGTGAAAAAGGACCAACCTTCAGGCTAAAAACACATAATGAGCAGTATATATCCGCAGATACATTACAAATAAAAGAAATGAAAGCATTAAACACAAGATATATGCATAATACATATAAATAAAACCAAAGGGTATGAAGCAACTCACCAGCTTCTCGGAGATCAAAGAAATTGTGTAGTTTGACACTGTCAAAACAAAGAAGACTACTAGATATATAAAGCAAAGCTTCAGGTGGCTTTGCACCAGCCCTTCAACAAAATTTAAAGATATTTTTACAGGCTTAAGCCGATTAAAATTTGAGCCAATAGATGACCTTTTAGAGTAAAGAGGGGATTTAATAGCCGGAAAGGGAATTTTAGAATAGTCTGTACAGAAAATTATTTCAGACACTTTACAACAAAAAACTTTTTATAAGATGTGACTTATTTAGGTGCCAGTTTAGTCTAGGGATGTTCACGAACCCAACCAGTCAGACCAAACACATTCACATAATAGTATACCCGATTAGGATGATAAACAAAATAGAATTACTTTATCATACTTTGTATAAATAATTACCCCTGTTGTTTTAGTATGAAAACCATACCAAAGTGTGCAAACAATTTCATTCAGTGTACTGCAGAAAGAGTTTCAGAACATTGCATTGCTATACCGCTATATATATTTGATATTTCACAAACGTTTGACGACACTAACACTATCTCACCTTAAATACAAAAGCCTGATGATTAGGTCAAGTAGAAACAAAAATTCAAAATGTACGTGTACAAAAATCTCATCTGTGCGAGATTCAATTTGTCTCTAAAAACATTTAGACATACTATATATCTTAATTGGCAAGTAGCAGCCATTCGGGGGTTGACATTTTCATTAAACTGCTCACGCAACTCGGCCTTCTAATTCTGCATTTCATCTCCATGTTCCTTGAGATCACTTAGTTTTTTTCCATACGAAGTTTGTAGGTTTTCATGCACCTCCCTGGAATCTCCCGCCCTTTGCCCTTTTGTCCCCCTTCAGTAGATCAACAATGGCCCTATGAATTGATAAGATTGAAAATATGTATCATAATTTTGTAATGACATAATTGATTGTGAAAAAAATATTGAAAGTCACCCATATTGTTCATTAATGCCAATTGCATGGGAAATCAGTTCCGAATGTCTGTCACCCATGCTTTTGAAGTACTCTATAAAATCTTCGTTTGTTGCCTGAATTTCATAAACCAAATTTGCCGAATTCATCAGTAATGCATGAGTTTCCTCAACCATGTTCTCCTTAATTCTGTTGCAACTCTTCCTTTTTGTAGTTCACGACTCCATTGTTCTGAAACTATATAATAGATATATATCTAGTAGATTGTTCATATTTGATGTTCTTAATATATAGATGAATGAGCCATTAGTGTTTTAGCATACAAAGAGTTGACATACACGATTCATATGGTACTCTATTAGTAATCACCATTTCTTAAAAATAATTATAATTGATATGTGAAATATATTAATTACATTATTCTATCAATTAAATATGTTCAATCATAGGCCTAAATTCTTACATATAATAAAACAAATTAGCTGTGATGTTTCGAAAAATGAAAGGCGGAAATAGAGAGTACTAAAACAAAGGCCCAACAAAATATCCAACCATAAAATTCTAACACAGCAGCGGAAATTTTAGACTCAAATTAGGGTTTAGCACATATGCGAAAAGCATAACAGAATGGAGGCAACACCAATCGACAGGCAGAAGATGATGCGAGCGTAAGATACAAACTCATCATTTCATTTTTAGACCTGTCGTCATGTAAATAAATCTCCAGTCAATTGATTTTTTAGTTCCTACGAGGAGAACAAGGAAAAGTCACTAAAAATTTCAAACAACAAAAATTCAACTTCAGAAGTGGGAATAAAGAGAAATAGGAAGACAAAAAATAAGAAGAGCAAGCTTGAAAAGAAGATGCAAATGTTATCCAACAATATCAAGAATCTGAGTTCAACCCTTGAAAAACTGACCAAAGTCTTGCACTTAAGTCAAGTAGAGATCTTTAAGTGATAATTCTGTTCTAAAACTTTGTACTATTAATTTCAATGTCTAGTATGTTGGATATTAACTTTTAAGTCATTTTTCAAACAACTTTTTTTTTGTGTGGTATTTTATTGATTAAGATAATCTTTTGATAGTCTATCATGAGTACCCACATTTTTGTTATGACATCAATGTGTCATATTATGTCTATATTTTCACTTTGATGGGTATGGTTGTTTTATTATTATTTTTTACGGTATTATCTATAATTGTGTTACATAATTGTGTTACATAAGTGTTGGCTCTCCTCTCAGTAAAAGAAATTAAGCAAGATCAGCAAATCTATTTTTGTAAGTAAACAAAATTTAATTTTACTACAAAATTTAGGACTACACACAGACATATCTCTCATCAAGATCAACTATCTTACTCACACCCATGGATGGAAGTTAAGGGGTGTAAGTGAAATTATTGAGAACTTTTTAAAAAAAAATAAACGTACGTGCTTATATTAAACTGAATCCATCAACAATACATCATGAATAAAATCCGGAGCATTACTCGTAGATGCGTGACATAGAATGAGTAGCCTTTGCAAGTCTATGAGCCACGTCATTCGCAGACCTAGCTATGAACAAATTCAACTAGCACTTCCTCGTAGTGCTTAAACATCTCAACATAACTTGACACAATCGAATGAAAATAAATATGCCCCTGAATATCCTTACATGTATCTGCAAGCGTTTTGGCATGGGTCTCGAAAACACATCTCATGTACCCAAGATCTTTCACCGAGGAGAGAGCTTCCTTCAATGCTATGGCTTCCGCCTCTCGTGGCTGGTAGGCTACTGCAAACCTCTGACTTCTTGCTCTTATAAATCTTCCATGCTCGTCTCCTATAAAACTGCCTAACCAGTGTACCCAGTTTCTTTAAAGACAGCAGCATCCACATTAATCTTCACCCACCGGGCTTATAGAACTTAATTCTGACAAGAGGATATTAATTAAGACGTTTAAGTAGACCTCTACATGGTTTTAGAAAAGTTTGTGCAGAAATTATTTCAGTTACTTTACAAATACAAACCTTTTATAAAATCTGACTTGATAAGGTGCCAGTTCAGTCTAGGCATGTTGAAGATCCCAACCCGTCAGACCAAACACATACACATAAAAGTATACCCCATTAGGATGATAAACAAAATAGAATTACTTAGCATACTTTGTATAAATTATCACCGTAATTTTAGTATGAAAACCATACCAAAGTGTGCAAACAATATCACTCAGTGTACTGCAGAAACAGTTTCAAAACATTGCATTTCTATACCACTATATTTGACAAACCCTTGTCGACACTAACAATGTCTCACCTTATTTACAAAATCCCGGTTAAGTCAAGTAGAAAAATAATGATCATATGTTTTACCTAACAGTTAGGTCAAGTAGAAAAATAATAATCATATGTTTTACCTAAGGAGTGGGTTGTCATACTTGCTAATCATTTAATACTTATTCCATATCAGTGCCATTTTGATTAAAATCAACAATAATCATTTGAAAAACCAATAAAATAATTTGCAAACACACCCATTTTGCAAAGAACCAAATCAAGAACAAAACAAACAGCAGAACCTCTAATACATGTACTCCATGTAATCCTAACAACATAAATATTCCCTAAAACACAAGTTTCACACAAAACTACACACATAAAGAAGGCATATTTCCACAAAGTCTAATATTAAACAAACATACACACATAAACAACATGAAAAAGGACCCACCTTCACGCTAAAAACAATTAAACAAATGAGCAACTATTATCCACGGATACATTACAAACAGCAAGACATGACAGCATTAAACACATGATATATGCATATACATATAAATAAACAGAAGGGCGTGAAGAATTAAAAGCTCACCAGCTTGGAAATGAAAGAAAACGAGTCGTTGGAGCCTGTAAAACAACCAAGACTACAACTCAAAGGTTCAGGTTGCTTTGCTCCAATAAAATATAAAGGATGGCCATGTGGCAAATACAAAAAGTGAATGAGAATATTACATTCCAATGCTTTTTTTTTTCTATATAATCTTTATATTTTACTACTTTTACTTAAATTGTGATATTCTAATTATTTTCTTTAATCAATTTATTTATTTTAGAATAATTAATAATTTTTGTAATCTTTTCAATAGTGGTAGATGCAAATTTATGTAAATTTTCAATTTTAAATTATAATTGTATATAATTTTTATCGTATTATGAATAAAATTATAATATTTAACAAATTTGAAAACGACATGTTTATAGTTTGTCTTAAAAAATAAGCTATAAATATGATATTATGATAGAAATTAAGTTAAAAATTAAATAAGACAAATTATATCACATATTAGTTCTATGTCTTTTCTACCAAGCAATTACTATTTTATCGAAAATATTATATGAAACACAAAATTCAAATTGCACGTGTACAAAAATCTCATCTGTGTGAGATTCGATTTGCCTCTAAAATATTTAGTCATACTATCTTAATAGGCAAGTAGCACTCATTTAGGGGTTGACATTTTTCTTGAATTCAGTCAACTGCACACCTAACTCGACCTCATGATTCTGCATTTCATCTCCCTGTTCTTTGAGATCGCTTTATTTTATTTTCCATGCTTCGAAACTCGTCTCGAATTCCCTCGTGATCTGTTCGCATGCTTGCTTGTATTCATCACAATGACCTTCCAGTGATGTGTAAGTGTCGCCCAAGAATTTGCGAACATCACTAGCATATGAAGGTGGGAGGTTTTCATGTACCTCCGAGGTTTCTCCCACTCTTGCCCTTTTGTTCCCCTTTAGTAGATCAAGAATGGACCTGTGAATTGACAAGATTGTAAATATGTATCATAATTTGGTAATGACATAATGGATTATGAAAAAAATACTAAAACTTACCCGTATTGTTCATTGATGCCCATTGCCTGGGAAATCAATTCCGAATGTCTGTCACCCATGCTTTTCAAGTACTCTACAAAATCTTCGTTTGCTGCTTGAATTTCATCAACCAACTTTGCAGAATTCATCACTAATGCATGGCTTTTAACAATTACAAACTATTGACATACACCATTCATATGGTACTCCGTTGGTAATCACCATTTTTCATAAATTATAATTGATTTTTAAAAAATATTAACTGCATTATTCTATCAATTAAATATGTGCATAAGCCTAAATTCTTTGGTACAATAAAATAAAAATATAGCAGTGGCGTTTCAAAAAATGAAAGTTTAGATTCAAATTAGGGTTTAGCACATTCCACAAAAGTAAAACAGAAAGAAGGCAAGACCAATCGACAGGGAGAAGATGATGCCAGCATAAGATACAAACTCATTGTTTCATTCTTAGTCCTATCATCATATAAATAAATCTCCTGTTAATTGTTTTTTTTATTCCAGCTAGGGTAAAAAGGAAAAGTAACTAAAAACTTGCTAATTATTTAACACACAAGTAGTACAATGAATTATTCCATATCAATGCCATTTTGATAATTAGCAATAATCAATTGAAAAATCAATAAATGATTTTGAAACACTCATTTGGCGAAGAACCAAATCATGAACAAAACAAACAAAAGAACCTTTAATACATGTGCTCCATGAATCTTAACAACACATCTCTAAAACCGAAAGTTTCACATAAAACCATACACATAAAGACGGCATCTTTCCACAAAGTCTAATATTAAACAACACGCATAAACAACATGAAAAAAGTGACCTACTTTCATCTAAAAACACACAAATGAGGAACATATGCGTGGATACATTAAGAAACGACAGCGTTGATTGTTGAACACATATATTTATGCATATACACATAAATATAACAAAGGGGAGTGAAGAATTAAATGCTCACCAGCTTCTGGGAAATGAAAGAAAAGAGTTGCTTGAGCCTGACAAAAATACAAGACTATGAGTCAAAGCTTCAGGTTGCTTTGCTCCAACAAAATATAAAGGAGGGTGGTGTGACACATATAGAAACCGATAAGAATATTATATTCCCATATCCTTTTTTTCTATATAATCTTTATATTTTAGAACTTTTTCTTAAATCCTGATAGTCTAATTATTTTCTTTAATCATAAATTCCTTTTTTTGGAATAATAAGAATTTTGTAATCTTGTCAACGAGGTAAACACAAATTTATGTTAATTTTCAACTAAGATTACAATCATAATTTTTATCGTATTATGAACAAAAATATATTATTTAAAAAATTCAAAAAGATATGTTTATAACTCATCCTAAAAATAAGTTACTAGAATTATATTATGTTATATTGAAATTAAGGTAAATATTAAATAAGATAATTATATCTCATACCGGTTCTCTCGTCTTTTTTGTAAAGCAATTATGATTTTATCAAAAAAATTATATGAAACACAAAATTTAAAATGCACGTGTACAAAAATATCATGTATACGAGATTCGAGTTTTCTCTAAAAAAAATTTAGACATTTTAGTCAAAATATATCTTATCAAAATCATATATTGTTTATTTTTAACATGAACAAAATGATATTATTTATCAAATTTTGGTGAATGAAAAATATGTTTATAGTCCGTACATCTCTTAAACTTCTTTTATTCAAGTATGGTGGAATATTGCATTATTATGATAATAAACTTAATATTATGGCATGTTGATATTAAGTTAAAGTTCAAATAAAATAAAATATAAAATTAACTTTTTAATACTAGCTTTCTCGTCTTCTATATCAACAAGTCAGATATAATTTTACACAGAAATTTATATGAAAAACAAAATTCGAAATGAACACTGGAAAAAAATCTGGTCATGGTTTGTTACAAACAGGGCCTTTTAGTTAAAGTATGGATTTAATTTTGATTTTGATTAGACAAATCTAAATTTTTAATAAATAGTTGTTATTATTTTAATATTTTAATTGGACAAGATATAATTTTTATTTGATCTAAATCAGGTCAAATTTAATATTTTATTAAACCCATTTATATATTATAAAAATTAAATGACTCCATCTTGTCCATGGCAGCCAAGTATCACTCTCCTTGGGTGTCATCTTATCCTGCAAGCATTTGGATTGCCGCACAAACCTATGAATCTTGAAAATATTAGGAGACATGTGCTTGATCACAGCAGTTAAAACCCCAGCCTTCCAAGCTTTCTTCAGATCATGAGGCTTCTTATATGGAGGGATTCTCTAGTCTTTAGGGATGCATAATTGAGGCCGTCATTCCTCATTCCCTATAGGCCACCATGGTGGGGCAATGCCCTTCTCAAACGAGAAACGCCTCTGTGGTGGATCACAGTGATGAGTCAGAGCAGACAAAAGTGAGCCAAGATCACTGTCATGAAGCTCTAGCAAAGCTGAGTGAGGGGAGTTGAGTTGTCATCTCTTTTGCTCTGAATGGAATTGTCGACTTGATATTTTGCGATGGCGGCAGGTCCATTCCTGTCAAACCTAACTTTATCCTTCCACCATTCACGAAGATTGTCAGAGGCTCCCATGACGGCTTTACATTCTCAGGGAAGATACCATACACAAAATCCTGAGCGTTAAATACTTTCATCATTTTCAGCATGCATGTTATTTAGGAAACCCTCATGTGCCCGAGATATTTGCTTTCTCCGTGCTTGCTCCTGGGACAGGCGCTGCTTAGCACTATCAAACACCTCATTGTCATTCTGCGCTTTAACCAGTTGCAGGAGCATTTCCATCTCTCCACATCCTATTCTGTAGTTCATTGGCATCTATTACTTGATCGCCTAGAATGACCATCTCCGGTTTCTTCATGTTCCGATTCTAGTACCACCTCTCCTTCCCTCATAGGGGCTCCAAGGAATCCAAGGTTACCATTCATCTCTTCATAATCACCCATAACGGTGGAGCAAAGAAATTATCACTCAGTATTTTGATGTGATTATACCAGTGCCTCCAAATTGAGATATTCTTGTATAGTTAGCCTTTTAGCTTTATGTCAAATGTTCCCCCGCCAATTTAGTTATTTTATGCAAACCGGAACAAGTTATTCGAGTCGGGCTTTAATATTTTTTACACCCTTTTATTTTTTACTTTTAATAAATTAGATTATAAACATATATAATCCATATTATGTTACATTAATATAATAAATATTATATCTTTAGTAATTTATAGATTTTCAACCCTAATTTGCCTCTCCAGCATATCTTCACAATTATTTTTCCCATTATGCAAACCGGAACAAGTTATTCGAGTCGGGCTTTAATATTTTTTACACCCTTTTATTTTTTACTTTTAATAAATTAGATTATAAACATATATAATCCATATTATGTTACATTAATATAATAAATATTATATCTTTAGTAATTTATAGATTTTCAACCCTAATTTGCCTCTCCAGCATATCTTCACAATTATTTTTCCCATTATATAGCGTGTGCGTGAAAAATTATATATATCATCTATACAAATTAAATCTTAAAATTTCATTTTTATTTTTTAATGTCACCGGTACGAAGTTAGAGTTTGGGACTCGAGAACAAAGCTACATTCATTTTGTGTCATTTACTATCGTGTTATATCTCGAGAATGATATACATTCATACCTGTTTTAACTTTTTGTATTTTTTTTGTTTGTGTATAATCATGTAATTTTCGTGTAGTATTCTCGTGCACTGTTAATAAAAAGATAAATATATAAATAAACATATAAAAACATATAAAATTTAACATTTTTAGATATATATTTACATATATATTATAATATCATATTTTTAAATATATTTTTATAAATTATATTAAATATATGTATATTTACATATGATTTCGTAAAAATATGTATGCTTATATAAATAAATGTATATGTATCTAATATATAGTTAATATTTACATATTATTTCATGTACTTACAAGTCATGTCCATAACGGTAACATATATCCAGCACTTAATTTAATCATTTCGTGTGTTCGTGTACTCGAAAAGTAAACCCGTGTCCATATATTTTATGTCACTTTCATGTGGTGTACAAGTTGATGACTCTACTTGAAGACAAGACCGAGCCCCTAAGAGTCCGTCGCAGAATATATATACAGAAAAAAGAAAAGTCTAGGCAAGATAGAACAAAAAAACCCATAAAAGAACATTAACAATACCATAGTGTTATGGCATATGTCAAATGTACTACTCCCTCCATTCCAAAATAATAGTCGCTTTGACTTTGTGCACGTATTTTGAGGTGCAAAAAAAACATATCTCCATATGTTATTTTTGAAATTTTCTTTTTCTGAATAAAAGTTTAACATCTCTATTTTTATTCAGAAAAAAAAAAATTCAAAAATAACGTGTAGAAGTATGTTTTTTTTACACCTCAAAATACGTGCACAAAGTCAAAGCGACTATTATTTTGGAATGGAGGGAATAATAATAAACCCCTCGTATGATATATCTTCACATATTCCTTAGCTTGTTTTATCATCACCACTGACTGATTTCGGTCAGGTATACCGGCTTTGTACATACATTTCCAAAATTTCATTTTATCAACATAAAAAAACTTCAAAGATTTCATAAAACAGAAGCAAATGGTGAAAATGAGAAACCGATACCAGCAGTACAGAGATGCAAACTACCCGATTCTATTCTGTTCTTATATGATACTCGGTCAAACAACATGCCTTCTGCATGCTCTTGTAGATCATAATCCTCTAGGCTGAAGCAATCAGATTTTGCAATCTTTGAGTTGGTCTCATCTTTGTCGAGGTCTACAGAACTTTTTATGTAACTTTTGATCTCTTGTCGAAGACCAGTGGTTAATGTTGGTTCTCGAGCTAACGAAAACTGAGTTTTTCTGCCAGAATCTGCATTCTTATCTCCTCTATCTATTGCAGATACTAAAGGACTGACATTAGCAGGCAAAACAGAATCCATGGGGCTATGCAACAACTGACTATCACCAACTATTTCCTGTTAAGCACAAGGACATCATTAGAGAAAAATGATTTACATAGTTTTGTACCGTTTGCTTCTTTCATGGGAAAAATAGAGAGAACGTAAAGAGAAATGCTGGATGATGAAAGTAAATGGTCAAGGAGTTAAAATATATAAAAAAACCATATTCATTTATTAGTGAATACTGAGCAAGCAAAAAAACTAACAATATTAGAATTTCAACAAGCCATTAGTATATATTTGAGACTCTTGCAAGGATAATAACAAATCTACTACTGAGAAAATGGAAAGATTTTTGAAATATGAAACAAAAATAATAATTATGATTTTCAAAATGTGCTTCTATTTTATGCATGACATGACATGGCAGCATGCTCACAATAAACAAGAGATAATGTTCTTGGAATCATGTTAAAATTTACAAATAAGCATAATGGAACACAACACTGATCATGCAGCATGAATGAAGTTAAGGTAAAAGAACCAAAGATGTCACTCTGCCTTCCTCCTGTCATGATCCCAGAAACCTCATTCATCACTAAAAAAAAGGACACTTCTTGGCAACTTATTCTAACACATTAGGCAACATTATATCATTAAATTACCATTTGTTTAGTGGAGAGTTTCACTCACAGAAGCACATCTAGTTAACCTACTCCTCTGTCTATCATCATCATATTAGTTGGACCTAATCATTATTGATTACTGAGAATTTTAAATGCTCAATGGATATGGTTATATTAGGTCTTTGCCATTCTGGGCTTTAAGCCGTTGCAGGAGCATTTCATTTCTGCACGTCTTCTTCTGTAGTTCATTGACATCTATTACTTCATCACTACTAGAATCACGATCCGGCTTCTTCATGTTCAGATTCTAGTGCCACTTACCCGTCCTACCCTCATAGGGGCTCGAAGTAATCCAAGATTACTATTCATCTCTTGGGAATCACCCATAGCGGTGGAGCAAAGAAAGTATCACTCATTATTTTGATGTGATTTTAATTTTAATTTTGAATACGGCAAACTCACATCAAAATATTGAGCTAGTACATTTTCTGCCTAGTGCAATGGCTAAAAACACATAACGAGCGGCATATATCCATGTATACATTACAGATAAAAGAAATGAAAGAATTAAACACAAGATATATGCATAATACATATAAATAGAACCGAAGGGTATGAAGCAACTCATCAGCTTCTCGGAGATCAAAGAAATTGAGTAGTTTGACCCCGTCAAAACAAAGAAGACTACTAGATAAAGCTTCAGGTGGCTTTGCACCAGCCCTTCAACAAAATTTAAAGATAGTTTTACAGGCTTAAGCCGATTAAAATTTGAGCCAATAGATGACCTTTTAGAGCTAAAGAGAGGATTTAATAGCCGGAAAGGGAATTTTAGAACAGTCTGTACAGAAAATTAGTTCAGTCACTTTACGACAACAAACCTTTTATAAATGTGACTTAATTAGGTGCCAGTTTAGTCTAGGGATGTTCACGAACCCAACCAGTCAGACCAAACACATTCACATGACAGTATATACCATACCAAAGTGTGCAATAATTTCATTCAGTGTACAGCATAACGAGTTTCAGAACATTGCATCTCTATACCGCTCTATTTGAAATCTGACAAACGTTTGTCGACACTAACAATATCTCACCTTATATACAAAAGCCCAATCAGGTAAGTAGAAACACAAAATTCAAAATGTACGTGTACAAAAATCTCATCTGTCATCTGTGCGATATTCAATTTGTCTCTAAAAAAATTTAGACATTCCGGGGTTGATATATTCCTTAAATTCATTAAACTGCTCACGCAACTCGGCATTCTGATTCTGCATTTTATCTCCATGTTCCTTGATATCACTTATATTTTTCCATGCTTCAAAACTGGTCTCAAATTCCCTTATGATCTGTTCGCATGCTTGGTTGTATTTCTTTGAATGACATTCCAGTGATGTGTAAGTGTCGTCCAAGAATTTGCGAACATCTGTAGCGTACGAAGTTGGTAGGTTTTCATGCAGCTTTGTGGTCTCTCCCGCCCTTTGCCCTTTTGTTCCCCTTCAGTAGATCAACAATGGTCCTATGAATTGCCAAGATTGAAAATATGTATGGTAATTTTGTAATGACATAATGGATTGTGAAAAAAATACTAAAAGTCACCCGTATTATTCATTCATGCCGGTTGCATGGGAGATCAGTTCCGAATGTCTGTCACATGCTTTTGAAGTACGTACTCTATGAAATCTTCGTTTGTTGCTTGAATTTCATTAACAACTTTGCAGAATTCATCACTAATGCATGAGTTTCCTCAACCATGTTCTCCTTAATTCTGTTGCATCTTTTCCTTTTTGTAGTTCGTGACCCCATTGTTCTGAAACTATATATAGATAAATATCTAAGTTAGTGGCTTGTTCATGTTTGATGTTCTCAATATATAGATGAAAGAGCAGTTAGTGTTTTACCATACAAAGAGTTGACATAAACGATTTATATGATACTCTAAACTCTATATATTAGTAATCACCATTTTCAAAAAATAATTATAATTGATTTGTAAAATATTAATCACATTATTCTATCAATTAAATATGTTCAATCACAGGCCTAAATTCTTACATATAATAAAATAAAACAGCAGTGTGGTTTCAAAAAATGAAAGGCTCAAATAGAGTACTAAAAAAAAGGCCGGACAAAATAACCAACCATAAAACTCTAACACAAGCAGCCGAAAATTAAGACTCAAATTAAAGTTTCAAAAAATGAGAACAGTTATGCACTTTTCAGAAAGTGCGGAACAACTATTTTGTAGTTGTTTTATTTTTTTGATTGTTCTGCAGTAGAACAGTGTTCCCAGTATTATTCACACACTAAAAGAAAAAATTTATAAATAAAAAAGTCCGGCGGAGCACATGTCTCTCATCAAGATCAACTACCTTTACTCACACAGATGGATGAAAATTTGAGCCAACCTACAGATGACCTTTTAGAGATAAAGAGAGGATTGCCCAAAAGGAAATTTGAGAAAAGTCTGTCCAGAAAATTATTTCAGTTACTTTACAGATACAAACATTTTATAAAATCTCATTTATGATAAGGTGCCAGTTTGGTCTAGGCATGTTCAACACCCCAACAGGCCAGACCAAACACATACACCATAAAAGTATACCCCATTAGGATGATAATCAAAATAGTACTTAGCATACTTTGTATAAATTATCACCGTTGTTTTAGTATGAAAACCATACCAAAGTGTGCAAACAATACTCAGTATACTGCAGAAAGAGTTTCAGAACATTGCATTTCTATACGGCTATATTTGACAAACCCTTGTCTGACACTAACAATGTCTCGCCTTATTTATAAAAGCCCGGTTAGGTCAAGTAGAAAAATAATGATCATATGTTTTACCTAACAGTTAGGTCAAGTAGAAAAATAATGATCATATGTTTTACCTAAGGAGTGGGTTGTCAAACTTGTTAATCATTTAATACAGAAGTAGTACAATGAATTATTCCATGTCAGTGCCATTTTGAATAAAATCAGCAATAATCATTTGAAAAACCAATAAAATAATTTGCAAACACACCCATTTTGCAAAGAACCAAATCAAGAACAAAACAAACAACAGAACCTCTAATACATGTACTCCATGTAATCCTAACAACATAAATATTCCCTGAAAAACAAAGTTTCACACAAAACTACACACATAAAGAAGGCATATTTCCACAAAGTTTAATATTAAACAAACACACACACATAAACAACATGAAAAAGGACCCACCTTCAGGCTAAATTAAAACAAAAAAATGAGCAACCTATACCCACGGATACATTACAAACAGCAAGACATGACAGCATTGAACGCATGATATATGCATATACATATAAATAAACAGAAGGGCGTGAAGAATTAAAAGGTCACCAGCTTGGAAATGAAAGAAAACGAGTCGTTGGAGCCTGTAAAACAACCAAGACTACAACTCAAAGGTTCAGGTTGCTTTGTGCCAATAAAATATAAAGGATGGCCATGTGGCAAACACATTCTAATGCTTCTTTTTCCTATATAATCTTTATATTTTACTACTTTTACTTAAATTGTGATATTCTAATTATTTTTTTTAATCAATTTTTTTTATTTTAGAATAATTAATAATTTTTGTAATCTTTTCAATAGTACGTGGTAGATGCAAATTTATGTAAATTTTCAATTTTAAATTATAATTGTATATAATTTTTATCGTATTATGAATAAAATTATAATATTTAACAAATTTCAAAACGACATGTTTATAGTTTGTCCTAAAAAATAAGCTATAAATATGATATTAAGATAGAAATTAAGTTAAAAATTAAATAAGATAAATTATATCTCATATTAGTTCTCTGTCTTTTCTGCCAAGCAATTACGATTTTATCGAAAAGATTATATGAAACACAAAATTTAAATTGCACGTGTACAAAAATCATCTTTGTGAGATTCGATTTGTCTCTAAAATATTTAGTCATACTATCTTAATGGGCAAGTAGCACTCATTCAGGGGTTGACATTTTTCTCTTGAATTCAGTCAACTGCACACCTAACTCGACCTCATGATTCTGCATTTCATCTCCCTGTTCTTTGAGATCACTTAATTTTATTTTCCATGCTTCGAAACTCGTCTCGAATTCCCTCGTGATCTGTTAGCATGCTTTCTTGTATTCCTTACAATGACCTTCGAGTGATGTGTGAGTGTCACCCAAGAATTTGCGAACATCACTAGCATAGGAAGGTGTGAGGTTTTCATGTGTACCTCCGAGGTCTCTCCCACTCTTGCCCTTTTGTTCCCCTTTAGTAGACCAAGAATGGACCTGTGAATTGACAAGATTGTAAATATGTATCATAATTTTGTAATGACATAATGGATTATGGAAAAAATACTAAAACCTACCCGTATTGTTCATTGATGCCCATTGCCTGGGAAATCAGTTCCGAATGTCTGTCACCCATGCTTTTGAAGTACTCTACAAAATCTTCGTTTGCTGCTTCAATTTCATCAACCAACTTTGCAGAATTCATCACTAATGCATGACTTTCCTCAATTACGTTCTCCTTAATTTTGTTGCATCTCTTCCTTTTTATAGTTCTCGACTCCATTGTTCTGAAATAGAGAAATATCTAACTTAGTGGCTTGTTCATGTTTGATGAAGAGCATTTGATGTTTTAACAATTACAAACTATTGACATACACTATTCTATTCATATGGTACTCCGTTGGTAATCACCCTTTTTCATAATAATTATAATTGATTTCTAAAAAATATTAACTACATTATTCTATCAATTAAATATGTGCATAGGCCTAAATTCTTAGGTACAATAAAATAAAAATATAGCAGTGGCGTTTTAAAAAATGAAAGACCCAAATAGAGTACTAAAACAAAAGGACAACAAAATAACCAACCATAAAATATAACACACAGCAACAGAAAATTTAGATTCAAATTAGGGTTTAGCACATTCCACAAAAGAAAAACAGAATGAAGGCAACACCAATTGACAGGGAGAAGATGATGCCAGCATAAGATACAAACTCATCATTTCATTCTTAGTCCTATCATTATATAAATAAATCTCCTGTTAATTGATTTTTTATTCCTGCTAGGGTAAAAAGGGAAAGTAACTAAAAACTTGCTAATTATTTAACACAGAAGTAGTACAATGAATTATTCCATATCAATGCCATTTTGATAATCGGCAATAATCAATTGAAAAACCAATAAATGATTTTGAAACACTCATTTGGGGAAGAACCAAATCATGAACAAAACAAACAAAAGAACCTCTAATACATGTGCTCCATGAATCCTAACAACACAAATATTCTCTAAAATCGAAAGTTTCACATAAAACCACACACATAAAGACGGCATCTTTCCACAAAGTCTAATATTAAACAAACATACACGCATAAACAACATGAAAAAAGTGACCTACTTTCACCTAAAAACACACAAATGAGGAACATATGCGTGGATACATTAAGAAACGAAAGCGATGATTGTTGAACACATTATATATGCATATACACATAAATAAAACAAAGGGGCGTGAAGAATTAAAAGCTCACCAGCTTCTGGGAAATGAAAGAAAACAGTCGCTTGAGCCTGACAAAAATACAAGACTGAGTCAAAGCTTTAGGTTGCCTTGCTCCAACAAAATATAAAGGAGGGTGGTGTGACACATATAGAAACTGAATAAGAATATTATATCCCCATATCCTTTTTTTCTATATAATCTTTATATTTTAGAACTTTTTCTTAAATCCTGATAGTCAAATTATTTTCTTTAATCATATATTCTTTTTTTTTTGGAATAATAAGAATTTTGTAATCTCGTCAATGAGGTAAAGACAAATTTATGTTAATTTTCAATTAAGATTAAAATTATAATTTTTATCGTATTATGAACAAAAATATATTTAAAAAATTCAAAAAGATATGTTTATAACTCATCCTAAAAATAAGTTAATAGAGTTATATTATGTTATATTGAAATTAAGGTAAATATTAAATAAGATAATTATATCTCATACCGGTTCTCTTGTCTTTTTGTAAAGCAATTATGATTTTATCAAAAAAATTATATGAAACACAAAATTTAAAATGCACGTGTGTAAAAATATCATGTATACGAGATTCGAGTTTTCTCTAAAAAAAATTTAGACATTTTAGTCAAAATATATTTTATCAAAATCATATATCGTTTATTTTTAACATGAACAAAATGATATTATTTATCAAATTTGGTGAATGAAAAATATGTTTATAGTCCACACATCTCTTAAACTTCACTTATTCAAGTATGGTGGAATATTGCATTATTATGATAATAAGCTTAATATTATGGCATGTTGATATTAAGTTAAAGTTCAACTAAAATAAAATATAAAATTATCTTTTTTATACTAGCTTTCTCGTCTTCTATATCAACAGTCAGCTATAATTTTACACAGAAATTTATATGAAAAACAAAATTCGAAATGAACACTGTTCAGGGGAAAAAAATCTGGTCATGGTTTGTTACAAACACGGCCTTTTAGTTAAAGTATGGATTTAATTTTGATTTTGATTATATAAATCTAAATTTTTGATAAATAGTTGTTATTATTTTAATATTTTAATTGGACAAGACATAATATTTATCTGATCTAAATCAGGTCAAATTTAATATTTTATTAAACCCATTTATATATTATAAAAATGTAATGACTCCATCTTGTCCACGGCCATAATGCATTAGATGGTTGTTTTCTTTTCGGCAAAAATTCCATGACTCCATCAACAAGCTCTCCCTTAACTAAAGCAGGTGGTGGCACTATCAGCCTCTTTTCGAGTACATCATTTTATAAGTTAAAGAGGTTAGCATCATGAGCCTGGCACTCTTCAACATCAATCTTCTCGATATCTTCCACTTCATCGACATCATATTCACTAGTCTCACATATAATATACGACTTATGGTAAGCAATCACAGGTTTTGTGTGGCTCAAAATAAGGGTAAAGTTTTTGTGATAAAGAATTCTCTTGATTAATAATTGGCAGCCAAATGGCACTCTCTTTGGGTGTCATCTTATCCTGCAAGCATTTGGATTGCCGCACAAACCTATGAATCTTGAAAATGTTAGGAGACATGTGCTTGATCACAGAAATTAAAACCCCAGCCTTCCAAGCTTTCTTCAGATCATGAGGCTTCTTATATGGAGGGATTCTCTAGTCTTTAGGGATGCATAATTGTGGCCGTCATTCCTCATTCCCTATAGGCCACCATGGTGGGGCAATGCCCTTCTCCAACGAGAAACGCCTCTGTGGTGGATCACAGTGATGAGTCAGAGCAGACAAAAGTGAGCCAAGATTCCTATCATGAAGCTCTAGCAAAGCTGAGTGAGGGGAGTTGAGTTGTCATCTCTTTTGCTCTGAATGGAATTGTCGACTTGATATTTTGCGATGGCGGCAGGTTCATTCCTATCAAACCTAACTTTATCCTTCCACCATTCACGAAGATTGTCAGAGGCTCCGATGACGGCTTTCTATTCACAGGGAAGATACCATACACAAAACCCTGAGCGTTAAATTCTTTCATCATTTTCAGCATGCATGTTATTTAGGGAACCCTCATGTGCCGGAGATATTTGCTTTCTCCGTGCTTGCTCCTCGGACTGGCGCTGCTTAGCACTATCAAACACCTCATTGTCATTCTGCGCTTTAACCAGTTGCAGGAGCATTTCGATCTCTCCACATCCTATTCTGTAGTTCATTGACATCTATTTCTTGATCGCTAGAATCACCATCTCCGGTTTCTTCATGTTCCGATTCTAGTACCACCTCTCCTTCCCTCATAGGGGCTCGAAGGAATCCAAGGTTACCATTCATCTCTTCATAATCACCCATAACGGTGGAGCAAAGAATGTATCACTCAGTATTTTGATGTGATTATACCAGTGCCTCCAAATTGAGATATTCTTGTATAGTTAGCCTTTTAGCTTTATGTCAAATGTTCCGCCCGCCAATTTAGTTATTTTATGCAAACCGGAACAAGTTATTCGAGTCGGGCTTTAATATTTTTTACACCCTTTTATTTTTTACTTTTAATAAATTAGATTAAAAACATATATAATCCATATTATGTTACATTAATATAATAAATATTTTATCTTTAGTAATTTATAGATTTTCAACCCTAATCATATCTTCACAATTATTTTTCCCATTATATAGCGTGTGCGTGAAAAATTATACATATCATCTATACAAATTAAATCTAAAAACTTCATTTTTATTTTTTAATGTCACCGGTACGAAGTTAGAGTTTGTGACTCGAGAACAAAGCTACATTCATATTGTGTCATTTACTATCGTGTTATATCTCGAGAATGATATACATTCATACCTGTTTTAATTATTTGTATTTTTTTTTGTTTGTGTACTATCATGTAATTTTCGTGTACTATTCTCGTGCACTGTTAATTATAAAAAGATAAATATATAAATAAATAAATAAACATATAAAATTTAACATTTTTAGATATATATTTACATATATATTATAATATCATATTTTTGAATATATTTTTATAAATTATATTAAATATATGTATATTTACATATGATTTCGTAAAAATATGTATGCTTATATAAATAAATGTATATGTATCTAATATTCTAATATATAGTTAATATTTACATTTTATTTCATGTACTTACAAGTCATGTCCATAACGGTAACATATATCCAGCACTTAATTTAATCATTTCGTGTGTTCGTGTACTCGAAAAGTAAACCCGTATCCATATATTTTATGTCACTTTCATGTGGTGTACCAAGTTGATGACTCTACTTGAAGACAAGACCGAGTCCTTAAGAATCCGTAGCAGAATATATATACAGAAAAAAGAAAGGTCTAGGCAAGATAGAACAAAAAAAACCCATAAAAGAACATTAACAATACCATAGTGTTATGGCATATGTCAAATGTACTAATAATAAACCCCTCGTATGATATCTCTTCACATATTCCTTAGCTTGTTTTATCATCACCACTGACTGATTTCGGTCGGGTATACCCGCTTTGTACATACATTTCTAAAATTTCATTTTATCAACATAAAAAAACTTCAAAGAAATTTCATAAAACAGAAGCAAATGGTGAAAATGAGAAACCTATACCAGCAGTACAGAGATGCAAACTACCCAATTCTATTCTGTTCTTATATGATACTCGGTCAAACAACAAGCCTTCTGCATGCTCTTGAAGATCATAATCCTCTATGCTCAAGCAATCAGATTTTGCAATCTTTGAGTTGGTCTCATCTGTGTCGAGGTCTACAGAACTTTTTATGTAACTTTTGATCTCTTGTCGAAGACCAGTGGTTAATGTTGGTTCTCGAGCTAACGAAAACTGAGTTTTTTTGCCAGAATCTGCATTCTTATCTCCTCCATCTATTGCAGATACTAAAGGACTGACATTAGTAGGCAAAACAGAATCCATGGGACTATGCAACAACTGACTATCACCAACTATTTCCTGTTAAGCACAAGGACATCATTAGAGAAAAATGATATACATAGTTTTGTACCGTTTGCTTCTTTCATGGGAAAAATAGAGAGAACGTAAAGAGAAATGCTGGATGATGAATGTAAATGGTCAAGGAGTTAAAATATATAAAAAAACCATATTCATTTATTAGTGAATACTGAACAAGCAAAAAAACTAACAATATTAGAATTTCAACAAGCCATTAGTATATATTTGAGACTCTTGCAAGGATAATAACAAATCTACTACTGAGAAAATGGAAAGATTTTTGAAATATGAAACAAAAATAATAATTATGATTTGCAAAATGTGCTTCTATTTTATGCATGACATGACATGGCAGCATGCTCACAATAAACAAGAGATAATGTTCTTGGAACCATGTTAAAATTTACAAATAAGCATAAAGGAACACAGCACTGATCATGCAGCATGAATGAAGTAAAGGTAAAAGAACCAAAGTTGTCACTCTGCCTTCCTCCTGTCATGATCCCAGAAACCTCATTCATCACTAAAAAAAAGGACACTTCCTGGCAACTTATTCTAACACATTAGGCAACATTATATCATTAATATACCATTTGTTTAGTGGAGAGTTTCACTCACAGAAGCAATAGCCGGAAAGGGAATTTTAGAACAGTCTGTACAGAATATTAATTCAGTCACTTTACGACAACAAACCTTTTATAAATGTGACTTAATTAGGTGACAGTTTAGTCTAGGGATGTTCACGAACCCAACCAGTCAGACCAAACACATTCACATGACAGTATATATCATACCAAAGTGTGCAACAATTTCATTAAGTGTACAGCATAAAGAGTTCCAGAACATTGCATCTCTATACTGCTCTATTTGAAATTTCACAAACGTTTGTCGACACTAACAATATCTCACCTTATATACAAAAGCCCAATCAGGTAAGTAGAAACACAAAATTCAAAATGTACGTGTACAAAAATCTCATCTGTCATCTGTGCGAGATTCAATTTGTCTCTAAAAAAATTTAGACATACTATCTTAATTGGCAAGTAGCAGCCATTCAGGGGTTGACATTTTCCTCAAATTCATTAAAATGCTCTCGCAACTCGGCCTTATGATTCGGCATTTTATCTCCATGTTCCTTGATATCACTTATTCTTTTCCATGCTTCGAAACTGGTCTCAAATTCCCTTATGATTTGTTCGCATGCTTGGTTGTATTTCTTTGAATGACATTCCAGTGATGTGTAAGTGTCGTCCAAGAATTTGCGAACATCTGTAGCATACGAATTTGGTAGGTTTTCATGCAGCTTTGTGGTCTCTCCCGCCCTTTTCCCTTTTGTTCCCCTTCAGTAGATCAACAATGGCCCTATGAATTGCCAAGATTGAAAATATGTATGGTAATTTTGTAATGACATAATGGATTGTGAAAAAAATACTAAAAGTCACCCGTATTGTTCATTCATGCCCGTTGCATGGGAGATCAGTTCTGAATGTCTGTCACATGCTTTTGAAGTACGTACTCTATGAAATCTTCGTTTGTTGCTTGAATTTCATTACCAACTTTGCTTTGCAGAATTCATCACTAATGCATGAGTTTCCTCAACCATGTTCTCCTTAATTCTGTTGCATCTTTTCCTTTTTGTAGCTCACGACCCCATTGTTCTGAAACTATATATAGATAAATATCTAAGTTAGTGGCTTGTTCATGTTTGATGTTCTCAATATATAGATGAAAGAGCAGTTAGTGTTTTACCATACAAAGAGTTGACATACACGATTTATATGATACTCTAAACTTTATATATTAGTAATCACCATTTTTAAAAAATAATTATAATTAATTTGTAAAATATATTAATTACATTATTCTATCAATTAAATATGTTCAATCACAGGCCTAAATTCTTACATATAATAAAATAAAACAGCAGTGTGGTTTCAAAAAATGAAAGGCTGAAATAGAGTACTAAAAAAAAGGCCCAACAAAATAACCAACCATAAAACTCTAACACAAGCAGCCGAAAATTAAGACTCAAATTAGGGTTTCAAAAAATGAGAACAGTTATGCACTTTTCAGAAAGTGCGGAACAACTATTTTGTAGTTGTTTTATTTTTTTGATTGTTCTGGAGTAGAACAGTGTTCCCAGTATTAATCACACGCTAAAAGAAAAAAATTTATAAATAAAAAAGTCCGGCGGAGCACATGTCTCTCATCAAGATCAACTACCTTTACTCACACAGATGGATGAAAATTTGAGCCAACAGATGACCTTTTAGAGATAAAGAGAGGATTGCCCAAAAGGGAATTTCAGAAAAGTCTGTCCAGAAAATTATTTCAGTTACTTTACAGATACAAACATTTTATAAAATCTGATGATAAGGTGCGAGTTTGGTCTAGGCATGTTCAACACCCCAACAGGCCAGACCAAACACATACACCATAAAAGTATACCCCATTAGGATGATAATCAAAATAGTACTTAGCATACTTTGTATAAATTATCACGGTTGTTTTAGTATGAAAACCATACCAAAGTGTGCAAACAATATCACTCAGTATACTGCAGAAAGAGTTTCAGAACATTGCATTTCTATATGGCTATATTTGACAAACCCTTGTCTGACACTAACAATGTCTCGCCTTATTTATAAAAGCCCGGTTAGGTCAAGTACAAAAATAATGATCATATGTTTTACCTAACAGTTAGGTCAAGTAGAAAAATAATGATCATATGTTTTACCTAAGGAGTGGGTTGTCATACTTGTTAATCATTTAATACAGAAGTAGTACAATGAATTATTCCATGTCAGTGCCATTTTGATTAAAATCAGCAATAATCATTTGAAAAACCAATAAAATAATTTGCAAACACACCCATTTTGCAAAGAACCAAATCAAGAACAAAACAAACAACAGAACCTCTAATACATGTACTCCATGTAATCCTAACAACATAAATATTCCCTGAAACACAAAGTTTCACACAAAACTACACACATAAAGAAGGCATATTTCCACAAAGTCTAATATTAAACAAACACACACACATAAACAACATGAAAAAGGACTCACCTTCAGGCTAAAAACAAAAAAATGAGCAACCTATATCCACCGATACATTACAAACAGCAAGACATGACAACATTGAACACATGATATATGCATATATAAACAGAAGGGCGTGAAGAATTAAAAGCTCACCAGCTTGGAAATGAAAGAAAACGAGTAGTTGGAGCCTGTAAAACAACCAAGACTACAACTCAAAGGTTCAGGTTGCTTTGCTCCAATAAAATATAAAGGATGGCCATGTGGCAAATACATTCCAATGCTTTTTTTTCCTATATAATCTTTATATTTTACTACTTTTACTTAAATTGTGGTATTCTAATTATTTTCTATAATCAATTTTTTTATTTTAGAATAATTAATAATTTTTGTAATCTTTTCAATAGTACGTGGTAGATGCAAATTTATGTAAATTTTCAATTTTAAATTATAATTGTATATAATTTTTATCGTATTATGAATAAAATTATAATATTTAACAAATTTCAAAACGACATGTATATAGTTTGTCCTAAAAAATAAGCTATAAATATGATATTAAGATAGAAATTAAGTTAAAAATTAAATAAGATAAATTATATCTCATATTAGTTCTCTGTCTTTTCTGCCAAGCAATTACGATTTTATCGAAAAGATTATATGAAACACAAAATTTAAATTGCACGTGTACAAAAATCTCATCTCTGTGAGATTCGATTTGTCTCTAAAATATTTAGTCATACTATCTTAATGGGCAAGTAGCACTCATTCAGGGGTTGACATTTTTCTTGAATTCAGTCAACTGCACACCTAACTCGACCTCATGATTCTGCATTTCATCTCCCTGTTCTTTGAGATCACTTAATTTTATTTTCCATGCTTCGAAACTCGTCTCGAATTCCCTCGTGATCTGTTCGCATGCTTTCTTGTATTGCTTACAATGACCTTCGAGTGATGTGTGAGTGTCACCCAAGAATTTGCGAACATCACTAGCATAGGAAGGTGGGAGGTTTTCATGTACCTCCGAGGTCTCTCCCACTCTTGCCCTTTTGTTCCCCTTTAGTAGACCAAGAATGGACCTGTGAATTGACAAGATTGTAAATATGTATCATAATTTTGTAATGACATAATGGATTATGGAAAAAATACTAAAACCTTCCCGTATTGTTCATTGATGCCCATTGCCTGGGAAATCAGTTCCGAATGTCTGTCACCCATGCTTTTGAAGTACTCTACAAAATCTTCGTTTGCTGCTTGAATTTCATCAACCAACTTTGCAGAATTCATCACTACTGCATGACTTTCCTCAATTACGTTCTCCTTAATTTTGTTGCATCTCTTCCTTTTTATAGTTCTCGACTCCATTGTTCTGAAATAGAGAAATATCTAACTTAGTGGCTTGTTCATGTTTGATGAAGAGCATTTGATGTTTTAACAATTACAAACTATTGACATACACTATTATATTCATATGGTACTCCGTTGGTAATCACCATTTTTTCATAATAATTATAATTGATTTCTAAAAAATATTAACTACATTATTCTATCAATTAAATATGTGCATAGGCCTAAATTCTTAGGTACAATAAAATAAAAATATAGCAGTGGCGTTTTAAAAAATGAAAGGCCCAAATAGAGTACTAAAACAAAAGGACAACAAAATAACCAACCATAAAATATAACACACAGCAACAGAAAATTTAGATTCAAATTAGGGTTTAGCACATTCCACAAAAAAAAAAATGAAGGAAGATGATGCCAGCATAAGATACAAACTCATCATTACATTCTTAGTCCTATCATTATATAAATAAATCTCCTGTTAATTGATTTTTTATTCCTGCTAGGGTAAAAAGGGAAAGTAACTAAAAACTTGCTAATTATTTAACACAGAAGTAGTACAATGAATTATTCCATATCAATGCCATTTTGATAATCGGCAATAATCAATTGAAAAACCAATAAATGATTTTGAAACACTCATTTGGGGAAGAACCAAATCATGAACAAAACAAACAAAAGAACCTCTAATACATGTGCTCCATGAATCCTAACAACACAAATATTCTCTAAAATCGAAAGTTTCACATAAAACCACACACATAAAGACGGCATCTTTCCACAAAGTCTAATATTAAACAAACATACACGCATAAACAACATGAAAAAAGTGACCTACTTTCACCTAAAAACACACAAATGAGGAACATATGCGTGGATACATTAAGAAACGAAAGCGATGATTGTTGAACACATTATATATGCATATACACATAAATAAAACAAAGGGGCGTGAAGAATTAAAAGCTCACCAGTTGAGCCTGACAAAAATACAAGACTATGATTCAAAACTTCAGGTTGCCTTGCTCCAACAAAATATAAAGGAGGGTGGTGTGACACATATAGAAAATGAATAAGAATATTATATCCCCATATCCTTTTTTTCTATATAATATTTATATTTAATCATATATTCCTTTTTTTTGGAATAATAAGAATTTTGTAATCTAGGTGAACACAAATTTATGTTAATTTTCAATTAAGATTACAATTATAATTTTTATCGTATTATGAACAAAAATATATTTAAAAAATTCAAAAAGATATGTTTATAACTCATCCTAAAAATAAGTTAATAGAGTTATATTATGTTATATTGAAATTAAGGTAAATATTTAATAAGATAATTATATATCATACCGGTTCTCTCGTCTTTTTTGTAAAGCAATTATGATTTTATCAAAAAAATTATATGAAACACAAAATTTAAAATGCACGTGTATAAAAATATCATGTATACGAGATTCGAGTTTTCTCTAAAAAAAATTTAGACATTTTAGTCAAAATATATTTTATCAAAATCATATATTGTTTATTTTTAACATGAACAAAATGATATTATTTATCAAATTTGGTGAATGAAAAAATATGTTTATAGTCCATACATCTGTTATACTTCACTTATTCAAGTATGGTGGAATATTGCATTATTATGATAATAAGCTTAATATTATGGCATGTTGATATTAAGTTAAATTTCAACTAAAATAAAATATAAAATTATCTTTTTTATACTAGCTTTCTCGTCTTCTATATCAACAAGTCAGCTATAATTTTACACAGAAATTTATATGAAAAACAAAATTCGAAATGTGGGAAAAAAAATCTGGTCATGGTTTGTTACAAACACGGCCTTTTAGTTAAAGTATGGATTTAATTTTGATTTTGATTAGATAAATCTAAATTTTTGATAAATAGTTGTTATTATTTTAATATTTTAATTGGACAAGACATAATTTTTATCTGATCTAAATGAGGTCAAATTTAATATTTTATTAAACTCATTTATATATTATAAAAATGAAATGACTCCATCTTGTCCATGGCCATAACACATTAGATGGTTGTTTTCTTTTAGGCAAAAATTCCATGACTCCATCAACAAGCTCTCCCTTAACTAGAGCAGGTGGTGGTACTATCAACCTCTTTTTGAGTACATCATTTTATAAGTTAAAGAGGTTAGCATCATGAGCCTGGCACTCTTCAACATCAATCTTCTCGATATCTTCCACTTCATCGACATCATAATCACTAGTCTCACATATAAGATACGACTTATGGTAAGCAATCACAGGTTTTGTGTGGCTCAAAATCAAGGTAAAGTTTTTGTGATAAAGAATTCTCTTGATTAATAATTGGCAGCCAAGTGGCACTCTCTTTGGGTGTCATCTTATCCTGCAAGCATTTGGATTGCCGCACAAACCTATATCTTGAAAATGTTAGGAGACATGTGCTTGATCACTGCAGTTAAAACCCCAGCCTTCCAAGCTTTCTTCAGATCATGAGGTTTCTTATATGGAGGGATTCTCTAGTCTTTAGGGATGCATAATTGAGGCCGTCATTCCTCATTCCCTATAGACCACCATGGTGGGGCAATGCCCTTCTCCAACGAGAAACGCCTCTGTGGTGGATCACAGTGATCATGAGTCAGAGCAGACAAAAGTGAGCCAAGATTACTATCATGAAGCTCTAGCAAAGCTGAGTGAGGGGAGTTGAGTTGTCATCTCTTTTGCTCTGAATGGAATTGTCGACTTGATATTTTGCGATGGTGGCAGGTCCATTCCTGTCAAACCTAACTTTATCCTTCCGCCATTCATGAAGATTGTCAGAGGCTCCGATGACGGCTTTCCATTCTCAGGGAAGATACCATACACAAAACCCTGAGCGTTAAATACTTTCATCATTTTCAGCATGCATGTTATTTAGGGAACCCTCATGTGCCCGAGATATGTGCTTTCTCCGTGCTAGCTCCTGGGACAGGCGCTGTTTAGCACTATCAAACACCTCATTGTCATTCTGCGCTTTAACCAGTTGCAGGAGCATTTCGATCTCTCCACATCCTATTCTGTAGTTCATTGACATCTATTACTTGATCGCTAGAATCACCATCTCCGGTTTCTTCATGTTCCGATTCTAGTACCACCGCTCCTTCCCTCATAGGGGCTCGAAGGAATCCAAGGTTACCATTCATCTCTTCATAATCACCCATACCGGTGGAGCAAATAAAGTATCACTAGGTATTTTAATGTGATTATACCACTGCCTCCAAATTGAGATATTCTTGTATAGTTAGCCTTTTAGCTTTATGTCAAATGTTCCGCCCCCCAATTTAGTTATTTTATGCAAATCGGAACAAGTTATTCGAGTAGGGCTTTAATATTTTTTACACCCTTATATTTTTTACTTTTAATAAATTAGATTATAAACATATATAATCCATATTATGTTACATTAATATAATAAATATTATATCTTTAGTAATTTATAGATTTTTAACCCTAATTTGCCTCTCCAGCATATCTTCACAATTATTTTTCCCATTATATAGCGTGTGCGTGAAAAATTATACATATCATCTATACAAATTAAATCTAAAAATTTCATTTTTATTTTTTAATGTCACCGGTACGAAGTTAGAGTTTGTGACTCGAGAACAAAGATACATTCATATTGTGTCATTTACTATCGTGTTATATCTCGAGAATGATATACATTCATACCTGTTTTAATTATTTGTATTTTTTTTGTTTGTGTACTATCATGTAATTTTTGTGTAGTATTCTCGTGCACTGTTAATAAAAAGATAAATAAATAAATAAATAAATAAACATATAAAATTTAATATTTTTAGATATATATTTACATATATATTATAATATCTTATTTTTGAATATATTTTTATAAATTATATTAAATATATGTATATTTACATATGATTTCGTAAAAATATGTATGCTTATATAAATAAAGGTATATGTATCTAATATATAGTTAATATTTACATTTTATTTCATGTACTTACAAGTCATGTCCATAACGGTAACATATATCCAGCACTTAATTTAATCATTCCGTGTGTTCGTGTACTCAAAAAGTAAACCCGTGTCCATGTATTTTATGTCACTTTCATGTGGTGTACCAAGTTGATGACTCTACTTGAACACAAGACCGAGCCCCTAAGAATCCGTAGCAGAATATATATACAGAAAAAAGAAAAGTCTAGGCAAGATAGAACAAAAAAAACCCATAAAATAACATTAACAATACCATACTGTTATGGCATATGTCAAATGTACTAATAATAAACCCCTCGTATGATATCTCTTCACATATTCCTTAGCTTGTTTTATCATCACTACTACTGACTGATTTCGGTCAGGTATACCGGCTTTGTACATACATTTCTAAAATTTCATTTTATCAACATAAAAAAACTTCAAAGAAATTTCATAAAGCAGAAGCAAATGGTGAAAATGAGAAACCGATACCAGCAGTACAGAGATGCAAACTACCCGATTCTATTCTGTTCTTATATGATACTCGGTCAAACAACAAGCCTTCTGCATGCTCTTGTAGATCATAATCCTCTATGCTGAAGCAATCAGATTTTGCAATCTTTGAGTTGGTCTCATCTTTGTCGAGGTCTACAGAACTTTTTATGTAACTTTTGATCTCTTGTCGAAGACCAGTGGTTAATGTTGGTTCTCGAGCTAACGAAAACTGAGTTTTTCTGCCAGAATCTGCATTCTTATCTCCTCCATCTATTGCAGATACTAAAGGACTGACATTAGCAGGCAAAACAGAATCCATGGGACTATGCAACAACTGACTATCACCAACTATTTCCTGTTAAGTACAAGGACATCATTAGAGAAAAATGATATACATAGTTTTGTACCGTTTGCTTCTTTCATGGGAAAAATAGAGAGAACGTAAATAGAAATGCTGGATGATGAATGTAAATGGTCAAGTAGTTAAAATATATAAAAAAACCATATTCATTTATTAGTGAATACTGAACAAGCAAAAAAATAACAATATTAGAATTTCAACAAGCCATTAGTATATATTTGAGACTCTTGCAAGGAAAATAACAAATCTACTACTGAGAAAATGGAAAGATTTTTGACATATGAAACAAAAATAATAATTATGATTTGCAAAATGTGCTTCTATTTTATGCATTACATGACATGGCTGCATGCTCACAATAAACAAGAGATAATGTTCTTGGAACCATGTTAAAATTTACAAATAAGCATAAAGGAACACAGCACTGATCATGCAGCATGAATGAAGTAAAGGTAAAAGAACCAAAGATGTCACTCTGCCTTCCTCCTGTCATGATCCCAGAAACCTCATTCATCACTAAAAAAAAAGGACACTTCCTGGCAACTTATTCTAACACATTAGGCAACATTATATCATTAATATACCATTTGTTTAGTGGAGAGTTTCACTCACAGAAGCAATAGCCGGAAAGGGAATTTTAGAACAGTCTGTACAGAAAATTATTTCAGTCACTTTACGACAACAAACCTTTTATAAATGTGACTTAATTAGGTGCCAGTTTAGTCTAGGGATGTTCAGGAACCCAACCAGTCAGACCAGACACATTCACATGACAGTATATACCATACCAAAGTGTGCAACAATTTCATTCAGTGTACAGCATAAAGAGTTTCAGAACATTGCATCTCTATACCGCTCTATTTGAAATTTCACAAACGTTTGTCGACACTAACAATATCTCACCTTATATACAAAAGCCCAATTAGGTAAGTAGAAACACAAAATTCAAAATGTACGTGTACAAAAATCTCATCTGTCATCTGTGCGAGATTCAATTTGTCTCTAAAAAAATTTAGACATACTATCTTAATTGGCAAGTAGCAGCCATTCAGGGGTTGACATTTTCTTTAAATTCATTAAACTGCTCACGCAACTCGGCCTTCTGATTCTGCATTTTATCTCCATGTTCCTTGATATCACTTATTTTTTTCCATGCTTCGAAACTGGTCTCAAATTCTCTTATGATCTGTTCGCATGCTTGGTTGTATTTCTTTGAATGACATTCCAGTGATGTGTAAGTGTCGTCCAAGAATTTGCGAACATCTGTAGCATACGAAGTTGGTAGGTTTTCATGCAGCTTTGTGGTCTCTCCCGCCCTTTGCCCTTTTGTTCCCCTTCAGTAGATCAACAATGGCCCTATCAATTGCCAAAATTGAAAATATGTATCGTAATTTTGTAATGACATAATGGATTGTGAAAAAAATACTAAAAGTCACTCGTATTGTTCATTCATGCCCGTTGCATGGGAGATCAGTTCCGAATGTCTGTCACATGCTTTTGAAGTACGTACTCTATGAAATCTTCGTTTGTTGCTTGAATTTCATTACCAACTTTGCAGAATTCATCACTAATGCATGAGTTTCCTCAACCATGTTCTCCTTAATTCTGTTGCATCTTTTCCGTTTTGTAGATCGCGACCTCATTGTTCTGAAACTATATATAGATAAATATCTAAGTTAGTGGCTTGTTCATGTTTGATGTTCTCAATATATAGATGAAAGAGCAGTTAGTGTTTTACCATACAAAGAGTTGACATACACGATTTATATGATACTCTAAACTGTATATATTAGTAATCACCATGTTTAAAAAATAATTATAATTAATTTGTAAAATATATTAATTACATTATTCTATCAATTAAATATGTTCAATCACAGGCCTAAATTCTTACATATAATAAAATAAATTCTTACATATAATAAAATAAAACAGCAGTGTGGTTTCAAAAAATGAAAGGCTGAAATAGAGTAATAAATAAATGCCCAACAAAATAACCAACCATAAAACTCTAACACAAGCAGCCGAAAATTGACTCAAATTAGGGTTTCAAAAAATGAGAACAGTTATGCACTTTTGAGAAAGTGCGGAACAACTATTTTGCAGTTGTTTTATTTTTTTTGATTGTTTTGCAGTAGAACAGTGTTCCCAGTATTAATCACACACTAAAAGAAAAAATTTAGAAATAAAAAAGTCCGGCGGAACACATGTCTCTCATCAAGATCAACTACCTTTACTCACACAGATGGATGAAAATTTGAGCCAACAGATGACCTTTTAGAGATAAAGAGAGGATTGCCCAAAAGAGAATTTCAGAAAAGTCTGTCCAGAAAATTATCTCAGTTACTTTACAGATACAAACATTTTATAAAATCTGATTTATGATAAGGTGCCAGTTTGGTCTAGGCATGTTCAACACCCCAACACGCCAGACCAAACACATACACCATAAAAGTATACCCCATTGGGATGATAATCAAAATAGTAATTAGCATACTTTGTATAAATTTTCACCGTTGTTTTAGTATGAAAACCATACCAAAGTGTGCAACCAATATCACTCAGTATACTGCAAAAAGAGTTTCAGAACATTGCATTTCTATACGGCTATATTTGACAAACCCTTGTCGACACTAACAATCTCTCGCCTTATTTATAAAAGCCCGGTTAGGTCAAGTAGAAAAATAATGATCATATGTTTTACCTAACAGTTAGGTCAAGTAGAAAAATAATGATCATATGTTTGACCTAAGGAGTGGGTTGTCATACTTGCTAATCATTTAATACAGAAGTAGTACAATGAATTATTCCATATCAGTGCCATTTTGATTAAAATCAACAATAATCATTTGAAAAACCAATAAAATAATTTGCAAACACACCCATTTTGCAAAGAACCAAACCAAGAACAAAACAAACAACAGAACCTCTAATACATGTACTCCATGTAATCCTAACAACATATATATTCCCTGAAACACAAAGTTTAACACAAAACTACACACATAATTAAGAAGGCATATTTCCACAAAGTCTAATATTAAACAAACACACACACATAAAACAACATGAAAAAGGACCCACCTTCAGGCTAAAAACAAAACATGAGCAACCTATATCCACGGATACATTACAAACAGCAAGACATGACAGCATTGAACACATGATATATGCATATACATATAAATAAACAGAAGGGCGTGAAGAATTAAAAGCTCACCAGCTTGGAAATGAAAGAAAACAGGTCGTTGGAGCCTGTAAAACAACCAAGACTACAACTCAAAGGTTCAGGTTGCTTTGCTCCAATAAAATATAAAGGATGGCCATGTGGCAAATACATTCCAATGCTTTTTTTTTCCTATATAATCTTTATATTTTACTACTTTTACTTAAATTGTGATATTCTAATTATTTTTTTTAATCATTTTTTTATTTTAGAATAATTAATATTTTTTATAATCTTTTCAATATTACGTGGTAGATGCCAATTTATGTAAATTTTCAATTTTAAATTATAATTGTATATAATTTTTATCGTATTATGAATAAAATTATAATATTTAACAAATTTCAAAACGACATGTTTATAGTTTGTCCTAAAAAATAAGCTATAAATATGATATTAAGATAGAAATTAAGTTAAAAATTAAATAAGATAAATTATATCTCATATTAGTTCTCTGTCTTTTCTGCCAAGCAATTACCATTTTATGGAAAAGATTATATGAAACACAAAATTCAAATTGCACGTGTACAAAAATCTCATCTCTGTGAGATTCGATTTGTCTCTAAAATATTTAGTCATACTATCTTAATGGGCAAGTAGCACTCATTCAGGGGTTGACATTTTTCTTGAATTCAGTCAACTGCACACCTAACTCGACCTCATGATTCTGCATTTCATCTCCCTGTTCTTTGAGATCACTTAATTTTATTTTCCACGCTTCGAAACTCGTCTCGAATTCCCTCGTGATCTGTTCACATGCTTTCTTGTATTCCTTACAATGACCTTCGAGTGATGTGTAAGTGTCGCCCAAGAATTTGCGAACATCACTAGCATATGAAGGTGGGAGGTTTTCATGTACCTCCGAGGTCTCTCCCACTCTTGCCCTTTTGTTCCCCTTTAGTAGATCAAGAATGGACCTGTGAATTGACAAGATTGTAAATATGTATCATAATTTTGTAATGACATAATGGATTATGAAAAATATACTAAAACCTACCCGTATTGTTCATTGATGCCCATTGCCTGGGAAATCAGTTCCGAATGTCTGTCACCCATGCTTTTGAAGTACTCTACAAAATCTTCGTTTGCTGCTTGAATTTCATCAACCAACTTTGCAGAATTCATCACTAATGCATGACTTTCCTCAATCACGTTCTCCTTGATTTTGTTGCATCTCTTCCTTTTTACAGTTCTCGACTCCATTGTTCTGAAATAGAGAAATATCTAAGTTAGTGGCTTGTTCATGTTTGATGAAGAGCATTTGACGTTTTAACAATTACAAACTATTGACATACACTATTCATATGGTACTCCGTTGGTGATCACCATTTTTCATAATAATTATAATTGATTTCTAAAAAATATTAACTACATTATTCTATCAATTAAATATGTGCATAGGCCTAATAAAAATATAGCAGTGGCGTTTTAAAAAATGAAAGGCCCAAATAGAGTACTAAAACAAAAGGACAACAAAATTAGCACATTCCACAAAAGAAAAACAGAATGAAGGCAACACCAATCGACAGGGAGAAGATGATGCCAGCATAAGATACAAACTCATCATTTCATTCTTAGTCCTATCATCATATAAATAAATCTCCTGTTAATTGATTTTTTATTCCTGCTAGGGTAAAAAGGAAAAGTAACTAAAAACTTGCTAATTATTTAACACAGAATTAGTACAATGAATTATTCCATATCAATGCCATTTTGATAATCGGCAATAATCAATTGAAAAATCAATAAATGATTTTGAAACACTCATGTGGGGAAGAACCAAATCATGAACAAAACAAACAAAAGAACCTCTAAATGTGCTACATGAATCCTAACAACACAAATATTCTCTAAAACCGAAAGTTTCACATAAAACCACACACATAAAGACGGCATCTTTCCACAAAATCTAATATTAAACAAACATACACGCATAAACAACATGAAAAAAGTGACCTACTTTCATCTAAAAACACACAAATGAGGAACATATGCGTGGATACATTAAGAAACGAAAGCCTTATATATGCATATACACATAAATAAAACAAAGGGGCTTGAAGAATTAAAAGCTCACCAGCTTCTGGGAAATGAAAGAAAAGAGTCGCTTGAGCCTGACAAAAATACAAGACTATGAGTCAAAGCTTGAGGTTGCCTTGCTCCAACAAAATATAAAGGAGGGTGGTGTGACACATATAGAAACTGAATAAGAATATTATATCCCCATATCCTTTTTTTTCTATATAATCTTTATATTTTGGAACTTTTTCTTAAATGATGGTCTAATTATTTTCTTTAATCATATATTCCTTTTTTTGGAATAATAAGAATTTTGTAATCTCGTCAACGAGGTAAACACAAATTTATGTTAATTTTCAATTAAGATTACAATTATAATTTTTATCGTATTATGAACAAAAATATATTTAAAAAATTCAAAAAGATATGTTTATAACTCATCCTATAAATAAGTTAATAGAGTTATATTATGTTATACTGAAATTAAGGTAAATATTAAATAACATTATTATATCTCATACCGGTTCTCTCGTCTTTTTTTAAAGCAATTATGATTTTATCAAAAAAATTATATGAAACACAAAATTTGAAATGCACGTGTATAAAAATATCATGTATACGAGTTTCGAGTTTTCTCTAAAAAAAAATTTGGACATTTTAGTCAAAATATATTTTATCAAAATCATATATTGTTTATTTTTAACATGAACAAAATGATATTATTTATCAAATTTGGTGAATGAAAAATATGTTTATAGTCCATACATCTCTTAAACTTCACTTATTCAAGTATGGTGGAATATTGCATTATTATGATAATAAGTTTAATATTATGGCATGTTGATATTAAGTTAAAGTTCAACTAAAATAAAATATAAAATTATCTTTTTTATACTAGCTTTCTCGTCTTCTATATCAACAAGTCAGCTATAATTTTACACAGAAATTTATATGAAAAACAAAATTCGAAATGTGGGAAAAAAAATCTGGTCATGGTTTGTTACAAACACGGCCTTTTAGTTGAAGTATGGATTTAATTTTGATTTTGATTAGATAAATCTAAATTTTTGATAAATAGTTGTTATTATTTTAATATTTTAATTGGACAAGACATAATTTATATGTGATCTAAATCAGGTCAAATTTGATATTTTATTAAACCCATTTATATATTATAAAAATGTAATGACTCCATCTTGTTCATGGCCATAACACATTAGATGGTTGTTTTCTTTTCCGCAAAAATTCCATGACTCCATCAACAAGCTCTTCCTTAACTAGAGCAGGTGGTGGCACTATCAGCCTCTTTTCGACTACATCATTTTATAAGTTAAAGAGGTTAGCATCATGAGCCTGGCACTCTTCAACATCAATCTTCTCGATATCTTCCACTTCATCGACATCATAATCACTAGTCTCACATATAAGATACGACTTATGGTAAGCAATCACAGGTTTTGTGTGGCTCAAAATCAGGGTAAAGTTTTTGTGATAAAGAATTCTCTTGATTAATAATTGGCAGCCAAGTGGCACTCTCTTTGGGTGTCATCTTATCCTGCAAGCATTTGGATTGCCGCACAAACCTATGAATCTTGAAAATGTTAGGAGACATGTGCTTGATCACAGTAGTTAAAACCCCAGCCTTCCAAGCTTTCTTCAGATCATGAGGCTTCTTATATGGAGGGATTCTCTAGTCTTTAGGGATGCATAATTGAGGCCGTCATTCCTCATTCCCTATAGGCCACCATGGTGGGGCAATGCCCTTCTCCAACGAGAAATGCCTCTGTGGTGGATCACAGTGATGAGTCAGAGCAGACAAAAGTGAGCCAAGAGTACTATCATGAAGCTCTAGCAAAGCTGAGTGAGGGGAGTTTAGTTGTCATCTCTTTTGCTCTGAATGGAATTGTCGACTTGATATTTTGCGATGGCGGCAGGTCCATTCCTGTCAAACCTAACTTTATCCTTCCACCATTCACGAAGATTGTCCGAGGCTCTGATGACGGCTTTCCATTCTCAGGGAAGATACCATACACAAAACCCTGAGCGTTAAATACTTTCATCATTTTCAGCATGCATGTTATTTAGGAAACCCTCATGTGCTCGAGATATTTGCTTTCTCCGTGCTTGCTCCTGGGACTGGCGCTGCTTAGCACTGTCAAACACCTCATTGTCATTCTGCGCTTTAACCAGTTGCAGGAGCATTTCGATCTCTCCACATCCTATTCTGTAGTTCATTGACATCTATTACTTGATCGCTAGAATCACCATCTCCGGTTTCTTCATGTTCCGATTCTAGTACCACCTCTCCTTCCCTCATAGGGGCTCGAAGGAATCCAAGGTTACCATTCATCTCTTCGTAATCACCCATAACGGTGGAGCAAATAAAGTATCACTCACTATTTTGATGTGATTATACCACTGCCTCCAAATTGAGATATTCTTGTATAGTTAGCCTTTTAGCTTTATGTCAAATGTTCGGCCCGCCAATTTAGTTATTTTATGCAAACCGGAACAAGTTATTCGAGTCGGGCTTTAATATTTTTTACACCCTTTTATTTTTTACTTTTAATAAATTATATTATAAACATATATGATCCATATTATGTTACATTAATATAATAAATATTATATCTTTAGTAATTTATAGATTTTCCACCCTAATTTGCCTCTCCAGCATATCTTCACAATTATTTTTCCCATTATATAGCGTGTGCGTGAAAAATTATACATAACAAATTAAATCTAAAAATTTCATTTTTATTTTTTAATGTCACCAGTAAGAAGTTAGAGTTTGTGACTTGAGAACAAAGCTACATTCATATTGTATCATTTACTATCGTGTTATATCTCGAGAATGATATACTTTCATACCTCTTTTAATTTTTTGTATTTTTTTTGTTTGTGTACTATCATGTAATTTTCGTGTAGTATTCTCATGCACTGTTAATAAAAAGATAAATATATAAATAAATAAATAAACATATAAAATTTAACATTTTTAGATATATATTTACATATATATTATAATATCATATTTTTGAATATATTTTTATAAATTATATTAAATATATGTATATTTACATATGATTTCGTAAAAATATGTATGCTTATATAAATAAATGTATATGTATCTAATATATAGTTAATATTTACATTATATTTCATGTACTTACAAGTCATGTCCATAATGGTAACATATATCCAGCACTTAATTTAATCATTTCGTGTGAATCCGTCGCAGAATATATATACAGAAAAAAGAAAAGTCTAGGCATGATAGAACAAAAAAAACCCATAAAAGAACATTAACAATACCATAGTGTTATGGCATATGTGAAATGTACTAATAATAAACCCCTAGTATGATATCTCTTCACATATTCCTTAGCTTGTTTTATCATCACCACTGACTGATTTCGGTCAGGTATACCGGCTTTGTACATACATTTCTAAAATTTCATTTTATCAACATAAAAAAACTTCAAAGAAATTTCATAAAACAGAAGCAAATGGTGAAAATGAGAAACCGATACCAGCAGTACAGTGATGCAAACTACCCGATTCTATTCTGTTCTTATATGAATACTCGGTCAAACAACAAGCCTTCTGCATGCTCTTGTAGATCATAATCCTCTATGCTGAAGCAATCAGATTTTGCAATCTTTGAGTTGGTCTCATCTTTGTCGAGGTCTACAGAACTTTTTATGTAACTTTTGATCTCTTGTCGAAGACCAGTGGTTAATGTTGGTTCTCGAGCTAACGAAAACTGAGTTTTTCTGCCAGAATCTGCATTCTTATCTCCTCCATCTATTGCAGATACTAAAGGACTGACATTAGCAGGCAAAACAGAATCCATGGGACTATGCAACAACTGACTATCACCAACTATTTCCTGTTAAGCACAAGGACATCATTAGAGAAAAATGATATACATAGTTTTGTACCGTTTGCTTCTTTCATGGGAAAAATAGAGAGAACGTAAAGAGAAATGCTGGATGATGAATGTAAATGGTCAAGTAGTTAAAATATATAAGAAAACCATATTCATTTATTAGTGAATACTGAACAAGCCAAAAAACTAACAATATTAGAATTTCAACAAGCCATTAGTATATATTTGAGACTCTTGCAAGGATAATAACAAATCTACTACTGAGAAAATGGAAAGATTTTTGAAATATGAAACAAAAATAATAATTATGATTTGCAAAATGTGCTTCTATTTTATGCATGACATGACATGGCAGCATGCTCACAATAAACAAGAGATAATGTTCTTGGAACCATGTTAAAATTTACAAATAAGCATAAAGGAACACAGCACTGATCATGCAGCATGAATGAAGTAAAGGTAAAAGAACCAAAGTTGTCACTCTGCCTTCCTCCTGTCATGATCCCAGAAACCTCATTCATCACTAAAAAAAAGGACACTTCCTGGCAACTTATTCTAACACATTAGGCAACATTATATCATTAATATACCATTTGTTTAGTGGAGAGTTTCACTCACAGAAGCAATAGCCGGAAAGGGAATTTTAGAACAGTCTGTACAGAATATTAATTCAGTCACTTTACGACAACAAACCTTTTATAAATGTGACTTAATTAGGTGCCAGTTTAGTCTAGGGATGTTCACGAACCCAACCAGTCAGACCAAACACATTCACATGACAGTATATATCATACCAAAGTGTGCAACAATTTCATTAAGTGTACAGCATAAAGAGTTCCAGAACATTGCATCTCTATACTGCTCTATTTGAAATTTCACAAACGTTTGTCGAAACTAACAATATCTCACCTTATATACAAAAGCCCAATCAGGTAAGTAGAAACACAAAATTCAAAATGTACGTGTACAAAAATCTCATCTGTCATCTGTGCGAGATTCAATTTGTCTCTAAAAAAATTTAGACATACTATCTTAATTGGCAAGTAGCAGCCATTCAAGGGTTGACATTTTCCTCAAATTCATTAAAATGCTCTCGCAACTCGGCCTTATGATTCGGCATTTTATCTCCATGTTCCTTGATATCACTTATTCTTTTCCATGCTTCGAAACTGGTCTCAAATTCCCTTATGATTTGTTCGCATGCTTGGTTGTATTTCTTTGAATGACATTCCAGTGATGTGTAAGTGTCGTCCAAGAATTTGCGAACATCTGTAGCATACGAATTTGGTAGGTTTCATGCAGCTTTGTGGTCTCTCCCGCCCTTTTCCCTTTTGTTCCCCTTCAGTAGATCAACAATGGCCCTATGAATTGCCAAGATTGAAAATATGTATGGTAATTTTGTAATGACATAATGGATTGTGAAAAAAATACTAAAAGTCACCCGTATTGTTCATTCATGCCCGTTGCATGGGAGATCAGTTCTGAATGTCTGTCACATGCTTTTGAAGTACGTACTCTATGAAATCTTCGTTTGTTGCTTGAATTTCATTACCAACTTTGCTTTGCAGAATTCATCACTAATGCATGAGTTTCCTCAACCATGTTCTCCTTAATTCTGTTGCATCTTTTCCTTTTTGTAGCTCACGACCCCATTGTTCTGAAACTATATATAGATAAATATCTAAGTTAGTGGCTTGTTCATGTTTGATGTTCTCAATATATAGATGAAAGAGCAGTTAGTGTTTTACCATACAAAGAGTTGACATACACGATTTATATGATACTCTAAACTTTATATATTAGTAATCACCATTTTTAAAAAATAATTATAATTAATTTGTAAAATATATTAATTACATTATTCTATCAATTAAATATGTTCAATCACAGGCCTAAATTCTTACATATAATAAAATAAAACAGCAGTGTGGTTTCAAAAAATGAAAGGCTGAAATAGAGTACTAAAAAAAAGGCCCAACAAAATAACCAACCATAAAACTCTAACACAAGCAGCCGAAAATTAAGACTCAAATTAGGGTTTCAAAAAATGAGAACAGTTATGCACTTTTCAGAAAGTGCGGAACAACTATTTTGTAGTTGTTTTATTTTTTTGATTGTTCTGGAGTAGAACAGTGTTCCCAGTATTAATCACACGCTAAAAGAAAAAAATTTATAAATAAAAAAGTCCGGCGGAGCACATGTCTCTCATCAAGATCAACTACCTTTACTCACACAGATGGATGAAAATTTGAGCCAACAGATGACCTTTTAGAGATAAAGAGAGGATTGCCCAAAAGGGAATTTCAGAAAAGTCTGTCCAGAAAATTATTTCAGTTACTTTACAGATACAAACATTTTATAAAATCTGATGATAAGGTGCGAGTTTGGTCTAGGCATGTTCAACACCCCAACAGGCCAGACCAAACACATACACCATAAAAGTATACCCCATTAGGATGATAATCAAAATAGTACTTAGCATACTTTGTATAAATTATCACGGTTGTTTTAGTATGAAAACCATACCAAAGTGTGCAAACAATATCACTCAGTATACTGCAGAAAGAGTTTCAGAACATTGCATTTCTATATGGCTATATTTGACAAACCCTTGTCTGACACTAACAATGTCTCGCCTTATTTATAAAAGCCCGGTTAGGTCAAGTACAAAAATAATGATCATATGTTTTACCTAACAGTTAGGTCAAGTAGAAAAATAATGATCATATGTTTTACCTAAGGAGTGGGTTGTCATACTTGTTAATCATTTAATACAGAAGTAGTACAATGAATTATTCCATGTCAGTGCCATTTTGATTAAAATCAGCAATAATCATTTGAAAAACCAATAAAATAATTTGCAAACACACCCATTTTGCAAAGAACCAAATCAAGAACAAAACAAACAACAGAACCTCTAATACATGTACTCCATGTAATCCTAACAACATAAATATTCCCTGAAACACAAAGTTTCACACAAAACTACACACATAAAGAAGGCATATTTCCACAAAGTCTAATATTAAACAAACACACACACATAAACAACATGAAAAAGGACTCACCTTCAGGCTAAAAACAAAAAAATGAGCAACCTATATCCACCGATACATTACAAACAGCAAGACATGACAGCATTGAACACATGATATATGCATATATAAACAGAAGGGCGTGAAGAATTAAAAGCTCACCAGCTTGGAAATGAAAGAAAACGAGTAGTTGGAGCCTGTAAAACAACCAAGACTACAACTCAAAGGTTCAGGTTGCTTTGCTCCAATAAAATATAAAGGATGGCCATGTGGCAAATACATTCCAATGCTTTTTTTTCCTATATAATCTTTATATTTTACTACTTTTACTTAAATTGTGGTATTCTAATTATTTTCTATAATCAATTTTTTTATTTTAGAATAATTAATAATTTTTGTAATCTTTTCAATAGTACGTGGTAGATGCAAATTTATGTAAATTTTCAATTTTAAATTATAATTGTATATAATTTTTATCGTATTATGAATAAAATTATAATATTTAACAAATTTCAAAACGACATGTATATAGTTTGTCCTAAAAAATAAGCTATAAATATGATATTAAGATAGAAATTAAGTTAAAAATTAAATAAGATAAATTATATCTCATATTAGTTCTCTGTCTTTTCTGCCAAGCAATTACGATTTTATCGAAAAGATTATATGAAACACAAAATTTAAATTGCACGTGTACAAAAATCTCATCTCTGTGAGATTCGATTTGTCTCTAAAATATTTAGTCATACTATCTTAATGGGCAAGTAGCACTCATTCAGGGGTTGACATTTTTCTTGAATTCAGTCAACTGCACACCTAACTCGACCTCATGATTCTGCATTTCATCTCCCTGTTCTTTGAGATCACTTAATTTTATTTTCCATGCTTCGAAACTCGTCTCGAATTCCCTCGTGATCTGTTCGCATGCTTTCTTGTATTGCTTACAATGACCTTCGAGTGATGTGTGAGTGTCACCCAAGAATTTGCGAACATCACTAGCATAGGAAGGTGGGAGGTTTTCATGTACCTCCGAGGTCTCTCCCACTCTTGCCCTTTTGTTCCCCTTTAGTAGACCAAGAATGGACCTGTGAATTGACAAGATTGTAAATATGTATCATAATTTTGTAATGACATAATGGATTATGGAAAAAATACTAAAACCTTCCCGTATTGTTCATTGATGCCCATTGCCTGGGAAATCAGTTCCGAATGTCTGTCACCCATGCTTTTGAAGTACTCTACAAAATCTTCGTTTGCTGCTTGAATTTCATCAACCAACTTTGCAGAATTCATCACTAATGCATGACTTTCCTCAATTACGTTCTCCTTAATTTTGTTGCATCTCTTCCTTTTTATAGTTCTCGACTCCATTGTTCTGAAATAGAGAAATATCTAACTTAGTGGCTTGTTCATGTTTGATGAAGAGCATTTGATGTTTTAACAATTACAAACTATTGACATACACTATTCTATTCATATGGTACTCCGTTGGTAATCACCATTTTTTCATAATAATTATAATTGATTTCTAAAAAATATTAACTACATTATTCTATCAATTAAATATGTGCATAGGCCTAAATTCTTAGGTACAATAAAATAAAAATATAGCAGTGGCGTTTTAAAAAATGAAAGGCCCAAATAGAGTACTAAAACAAAAGGACAACAAAATAACCAACCATAAAATATAACACACAGCAACAGAAAATTTAGATTCAAATTAGGGTTTAGCACATTCCACAAAAAAAAAAAATGAAGGAAGATGATGCCAGCATAAGATACAAACTCATCATTACATTCTTAGTCCTATCATTATATAAATAAATCTCCTGTTAATTGATTTTTTATTCCTGCTAGGGTAAAAAGGGAAAGTAACTAAAAACTTGCTAATTATTTAACACAGAAGTAGTACAATGAATTATTCCATATCAATGCCATTTTGATAATCGGCAATAATCAATTGAAAAACCAATAAATGATTTTGAAACACTCATTTGGGGAAGAACCAAATCATGAACAAAACAAACAAAAGAACCTCTAATACATGTGCTCCATGAATCCTAACAACACAAATATTCTCTAAAATCGAAAGTTTCACATAAAACCACACACATAAAGACGGCATCTTTCCACAAAGTCTAATATTAAACAAACATACACGCATAAACAACATGAAAAAAGTGACCTACTTTCACCTAAAAACACACAAATGAGGAACATATGCGTGGATACATTAAGAAACGAAAGCGATGATTGTTGAACACATTATATATGCATATACACATAAATAAAACAAAGGGGCGTGAAGAATTAAAAGCTCACCAGTTGAGCCTGACAAAAATACAAGACTATGATTCAAAACTTCAGGTTGCCTTGCTCCAACAAAATATAAAGGAGGGTGGTGTGACACATATAGAAAATGAATAAGAATATTATATCCCCATATCCTTTTTTTCTATATAATATTTATATTTAATCATATATTCCTTTTTTTTGGAATAATAAGAATTTTGTAATCTAGGTGAACACAAATTTATGTTAATTTTCAATTAAGATTACAATTATAATTTTAATCGTATTATGAACAAAAATATATTTAAAAAATTCAAAAAGATATGTTTATAACTCATCCTAAAAATAAGTTAATAGAGTTATATTATGTTATATTGAAATTAAGGTAAATATTTAATAAGATAATTATATATCATACCGGTTCTCTCGTCTTTTTTGTAAAGCAATTATGATTTTATCAAAAAAATTATATGAAACACAAAATTTAAAATGCACGTGTATAAAAATATCATGTATACGAGATTCGAGTTTTCTCTAAAAAAAATTTAGACATTTTAGTCAAAATATATTTTATCAAAATCATATATTGTTTATTTTTAACATGAACAAAATGATATTATTTATCAAATTTGGTGAATGAAAAAATATGTTTATAGTCCATACATCTGTTATACTTCACTTATTCAAGTATGGTGGAATATTGCATTATTATGATAATAAGCTTAATATTATGGCATGTTGATATTAAGTTAAATTTCAACTAAAATAAAATATAAAATTATCTTTTTTATACTAGCTTTCTCGTCTTCTATATCAACAAGTCAGCTATAATTTTACACAGAAATTTATATGAAAAACAAAATTCGAAATGTGGGAAAAAAAATCTGGTCATGGTTTGTTACAAACACGGCCTTTTAGTTAAAGTATGGATTTAATTTTGATTTTGATTAGATAAATCTAAATTTTTGATAAATAGTTGTTATTATTTTAATATTTTAATTGGACAAGACATAATTTTTATCTGATCTAAATGAGGTCAAATTTAATATTTTATTAAACTCATTTATATATTATAAAAATGAAATGACTCCATCTTGTCCATGGCCATAACACATTAGATGGTTGTTTTCTTTTAGGCAAAAATTCCATGACTCCATCAACAAGCTCTCCCTTAACTAGAGCAGGTGGTGGTACTATCAACCTCTTTTTGAGTACATCATTTTATAAGTTAAAGAGGTTAGCATCATGAGCCTGGCACTCTTCAACATCAATCTTCTCGATATCTTCCACTTCATCGACATCATAATCACTAGTCTCACATATAAGATACGACTTATGGTAAGCAATCACAGGTTTTGTGTGGCTCAAAATCAAGGTAAAGTTTTTGTGATAAAGAATTCTCTTGATTAATAATTGGCAGCCAAGTGGCACTCTCTTTGGGTGTCATCTTATCCTGCAAGCATTTGGATTGCCGCACAAACCTATATCTTGAAAATGTTAGGAGACATGTGCTTGATCACTGCAGTTAAAACCCCAGCCTTCCAAGCTTTCTTCAGATCATGAGGTTTCTTATATGGAGGGATTCTCTAGTCTTTAGGGATGCATAATTGAGGCCGTCATTCCTCATTCCCTATAGACCACCATGGTGGGGCAATGCCCTTCTCCAACGAGAAACGCCTCTGTGGTGGATCACAGTGATCATGAGTCAGAGCAGACAAAAGTGAGCCAAGATTACTATCATGAAGCTCTAGCAAAGCTGAGTGAGGGGAGTTGAGTTGTCATCTCTTTTGCTCTGAATGGAATTGTCGACTTGATATTTTGCGATGGTGGCAGGTCCATTCCTGTCAAACCTAACTTTATCCTTCCGCCATTCATGAAGATTGTCAGAGGCTCCGATGACGGCTTTCCATTCTCAGGGAAGATACCATACACAAAACCCTGAGCGTTAAATACTTTCATCATTTTCAGCATGCATGTTATTTAGGGAACCCTCATGTGCCCGAGATATGTGCTTTCTCCGTGCTTGCTCCTGGGACTGGCGCTGCTTAGCACTGTCAAACACCTCATTGTCATTCTGCGCTTTAACCAGTTGCAGGAGCATTTCGATCTCTCCACATCCTATTCTGTAGTTCATTGACATCTATTACTTGATCGCTAGAATCACCATCTCCGGTTTCTTCATGTTCCGATTCTAGTACCACCTCTCCTTCCCTCATAGGGGCTCGAAGGAATCCAAGGTTACCATTCATCTCTTCGTAAACACCCATAACGGTGGAGCAAATAAAGTATCACTCACTATTTTGATGTGATTATACCACTGCCTCCAAATTGAGATATTCTTGTATAGTTAGCCTTTTAGCTTTATGTCAAATGTTCGGCCCGCCAATTTAGTTATTTTATGCAAACCGGAACAAGTTATTCGAGTCGGGCTTTAATATTTTTTACACCCTTTTATTTTTTACTTTTAATAAATTATATTATAAACATATATGATCCATATTATGTTACATTAATATAATAAATATTATATCTTTAGTAATTTATAGATTTTCCACCCTAATTTGCCTCTCCAGCATATCTTCACAATTATTTTTCCCATTATATAGCGTGTGCGTGAAAAATTATACATAACAAATTAAATCTAAAAATTTCATTTTTATTTTTTAATGTCACCAGTAAGAAGTTAGAGTTTGTGACTTGAGAACAAAGCTACATTCATATTGTATCATTTACTATCGTGTTATATCTCGAGAATGATATACTTTCATACCTCTTTTAATTTTTTGTATTTTTTTTGTTTGTGTACTATCATGTAATTTTCGTGTAGTATTCTCATGCACTGTTAATAAAAAGATAAATATATAAATAAATAAATAAACATATAAAATTTAACATTTTTAGATATATATTTACATATATATTATAATATCATATTTTTGAATATATTTTTATAAATTATATTAAATATATGTATATTTACATATGATTTCGTAAAAATATGTATGCTTATATAAATAAATGTATATGTATCTAATATATAGTTAATATTTACATTATATTTCATGTACTTACAAGTCATGTCCATAATGGTAACATATATCCAGCACTTAATTTAATCATTTCGTGTGAATCCGTCGCAGAATATATATACAGAAAAAAGAAAAGTCTAGGCATGATAGAACAAAAAAAACCCATAAAAGAACATTAACAATACCATAGTGTTATGGCATATGTGAAATGTACTAATAATAAACCCCTAGTATGATATCTCTTCACATATTCCTTAGCTTGTTTTATCATCACCACTGACTGATTTCGGTCAGGTATACCGGCTTTGTACATACATTTCTAAAATTTCATTTTATCAACATAAAAAAACTTCAAAGAAATTTCATAAAACAGAAGCAAATGGTGAAAATGAGAAACCGATACCAGCAGTACAGTGATGCAAACTACCCGATTCTATTCTGTTCTTATATGAATACTCGGTCAAACAACAAGCCTTCTGCATGCTCTTGTAGATCATAATCCTCTATGCTGAAGCAATCAGATTTTGCAATCTTTGAGTTGGTCTCATCTTTGTCGAGGTCTACAGAACTTTTTATGTAACTTTTGATCTCTTGTCGAAGACCAGTGGTTAATGTTGGTTCTCGAGCTAACGAAAACTGAGTTTTTCTGCCAGAATCTGCATTCTTATCTCCTCCATCTATTGCAGATACTAAAGGACTGACATTAGCAGGCAAAACAGAATCCATGGGACTATGCAACAACTGACTATCACCAACTATTTCCTGTTAAGCACAAGGACATCATTAGAGAAAAATGATATACATAGTTTTGTACCGTTTGCTTCTTTCATGGGAAAAATAGAGAGAACGTAAAGAGAAATGCTGGATGATGAATGTAAATGGTCAAGTAGTTAAAATATATAAGAAAACCATATTCATTTATTAGTGAATACTGAACAAGCCAAAAAACTAACAATATTAGAATTTCAACAAGCCATTAGTATATATTTGAGACTCTTGCAAGGATAATAACAAATCTACTACTGAGAAAATGGAAAGATTTTTGAAATATGAAACAAAAATAATAATTATGATTTGCAAAATGTGCTTCTATTTTATGCATGACATGACATGGCAGCATGCTCACAATAAACAAGAGATAATGTTCTTGGAACCATGTTAAAATTTACAAATAAGCATAAAGGAACACACCACTGATCATGCAGCATGAATGAAGTAAAGGTAAAAGAACCAAAGATGTCACTCTGCCTTCCTCCTGTCATGATCCCAGAAACCTCATTCATCACTAAAAAAAAAGGACACTTCCTGGCAACTTATTCTAACACATTAGGCAACATTATATCATTAATATACCATTTGTTTAGTGGAGAGTTTCACTCACAGAAGCAATAGCCGGAAAGGGAATTTTAGAACAGTCTGTACAGAAAATTATTTCAGTCACTTTACGACAACAAACCTTTTATAAATGTGACTTAATTAGGTGCCAGTTTAGTCTAGGGATGTTCAGGAACCCAACCAGACAGACCAGACACATTCACATGACAGTATATACCATACCAAAGTGTGCAACAATTTCATTCAGTGTACAGCATAAAGAGTTTCAGAACATTGCATCTCTATACCGCTCTATTTGAAATTTCACAAACGTTTGTCGACACTAACAATATCTCACCTTATATACAAAAGCCCAATTAGGTAAGTAGAAACACAAAATTCAAAATGTACGTGTACAAAAATCTCATCTGTCATCTGTGCGAGATTCAATTTGTCTCTAAAAAAATTTAGACATGCAGCCATTCAGGGGTTGACATTTTCCTTAAATTCATTAAACTGCTCATGCAACTCGGCCTTCTGATTCTGCATTTTATCTCCATGTTCCTTGATATCACTTATTTTTTTCCATGCTTCGAAACTGGTCTCAAATTCTCTTATGATCTGTTCGCATGCTTGGTTGTATTTCTTTGAATGACATTCCAGTGATGTGTAAGTGTCGTCCAAGAATTTGCGAACATCTGTAGCATACGAAGTTGGTAGGTTTTCATGCAGCTTTGTGGTCTCTCCTGCCCTTTGCCCTTTTGTTCCCCTTCAGTAGATCAACAATGGCCCTATCAATTGCCAAAATTGAAAATATGTATCGTAATTTTGTAATGACATAATGGATTGTGAAAAAAATACTAAAAGTCACCCGTATTGTTCATTCATGCCCGTTGCATGGGAGATCAATTCCGAATGTCTGTCACATGCTTTTGAAGTACGTACTTTATGAAATCTTCGTTTGTTGCTTGAATTTCATTACCAACTTTGCAGAATTCATCACTAATGCATGAGTTTCCTCAACCATGTTCTCCTAAATTCTGTTGCATCTTTTCCTTTTTGTAGTTGGCGACCCCATTGTTCTGAAACTATATATGGATAAATATCTAAGTTAGTGGCTTGTTCATGTTTGATGTTCTCAATATATAGATGAAAGAGCAGTTAGTGTTTTACCATACACTCTAAACTCTATATATTAGTAATCACCATTTTTAAAAAATAATTATAATTAATTTGTAAAATATATTAATTACATTATTCTATCAATTAAATATGTTCAATCACAGGCCTAAATTCTTACATATAATAAAATAAATTCTTACATATAATAAAATAAAACAGCAGTGTGGTTTCAAAAAATGAAAGGCTGAAATAGAGTACTAAATAAATGCCCAACAAAATAACCAACCATAAACTCTAACACAAGCATCCGAAAATTAAGACTCAAATTAGGGTTTCAAAAAATGAGAACAGTTATGCACTTTTCAGAAAGTGCGGAACAACTATTTTGTAGTTGTTTTATTTTTTTTTATTGTTCTGCAGTAGAACAGTGTTTCCAGTATTAATCACACACTAAAAGAAAAAATTTATAAATAAAAAAGTCTCGCGGAACACATGTCTCTCATCAAGATCAACTACCTTTACTCACACAGATGGATGAAAATTTGAGCCAACAGATGACCTTTTAGAGATAAAGAGAGGATTGCCCAAAAGGGAATTTCAGAAAAGTCTGTCCAGAAAATTATCTCAGTTACTTTACAGATACAAACATTTTATAAAATCTGATTTATGATATGATTTATGATAAGGTGCCAGTTTGGTCTAGACATGTTCAACACCCCAACACGCCAGACCAAACACATACACCATAAAAGTATACCCCATTGGGATGATAATCAAAATAGTAATTAGCATACTTTGTATAAATTATCACCGTTGTTTTAGTATGAAAACCATACCAAAGTGTGCAAACAATATCACTCAGTATACTGCAGAAAGAGTTTCAGAACATTGCATTTCTATACGGCTATATTTGACAAACCCTGTCGACACTAACAATCTCTCGCCTTATTTATAAAAGCCCGGTGAGGTCAAGTAGAAAAATAATGATCATATGTTTTACCTAACAGTTAGGTCAAGTAGAAAAATAATGATCATATGTTTTACCTAAGGAGTGGGTTGTCATACTTGCTAATCATTTAATACAGAAGTAGTACAATGAATTATTCCATATCAGTGCCATTTTGATTAAAATCAGCAATAATCATTTGAAAAACCAATAAAATAATTTGCAAACACACCCATTTTGCAAAGAACCAAATCAAGAACAAAACACACAACAGAACCTCTAATACATGTACTCCATGTAATCCTAACAACATATATATTCCCTGAAACACAAAGTTTCGCACAAAACTACACACATAAAGAAGGCATATTTCCACAAAGTCTAATATTAAACAAACACACACACATAAACAACATGAAAAGGACCCACCTTCAGGCTAAAAACAAAAAAATGAGCAACCTATATCCACGGATACATTACAAACAGCAAGACATGACAGCATTGAACACATGATATATGCATATACATATAAATAAACAGAAGGGCGTGAAGAATTAAAAGCTCACCAGCTTGGAAATGAAAGAAAACAGGTCGTTGGAGCCTGTAAAACAACCAAGACTACAACTCAAAGGTTCAGGTTGCTTTGCTCCAATAAAATATAAAGGATGGCCATGTGGCAAATACATTCCAATGCTTTTTTTTCCTATATAATATTTATATTTTACTACTTTTACTTAAATTGTGATATTCTGATTATTTTCTTTAATCATTTTTTTTATTTCAAAATAATTAATATTTTTTATAATCTTTTCAATAGTACGTGGTAGATGCAAATTTATGTAAATTTTCAATTTTAAATTATAATTGTATATAATTTTTATCATATTATGAATAAAATTATAATATTTAACAAATTTCAAAACGACATGTTTATAGTTTGTCCTAAAAAATAAGCTCTAAATATGATATTAAGATAGAAATTAAGTTAAAAATTAAATAAGATAAATTATATCTCATATTAGTTCTCTGTCTTTTCTGCCAAGCAATTACCATTTTATCGAAAAGATTATATGAAACACAAAATTCAAATTGCACGTGTACAAAAATCTCATCTCTGTGAGATTCGATTTGTCTCTAAAATATTTAGTCATACTATCTTAATGGGCAAGTAGCACTTATTCAGGGGTTGACATTTTTCTTGAATTCAGTCAACTGCACACCTAACTCGACCTCATGATTCTGCATTTCATCTCCCTGTTCTTTGAGATCACTTAATTTTATTTTCCATGCTTCGAAACTCGTCTCGAATTCCCTCGTGATCTGTTCGCATGCTTTCTTGTATTCCTTACAATGACCTTCGAGTGATGTGTAAGTGTCGCCCAAGAATTTGCGAACATCACTCGCATATGAAGGTGGGAGGTTTTCATGTACCTCCGAGGTCTCTCCCACTCTTGCCCTTTTGTTCCCCTTTAGTAGATCAAGAACCTGTGAATTGACAAGATTGTAAATATGTATCATAATTTTGTAATGACATAATGGATTATGAAAAAAATACTAAAACCTACCCGTATTGTTCATTGATGCCCATTGCCTGGGAAATCAGTTCCGAATGTCTGTCACCCATGCTTTTGAAGTACTCTACAAAATCTTCGTTTGCTGCTTGAATTTCATCAACCAACTTTGCAGAATTCATCACTAATGCATGACTTTCCTCAATCACGTTCTCCTTGATTTTGTTGCATCTCTTCCTTTTTACAGTTCTCGACTCCATTGTTCTGATTTAGAGAAATATCTAAGTTAGTGGCTTGTTCATGTTTGATGAAGAGCATTTGACGTTTTAACAATTACAAACTATTGACATACACTATTCATATGGTACTCCGTTGGTAATCACCATTTTTCATAATAATTATAATTGATTTCTAAAAAAATATTAACTACATTATTCTATCAATTAAATATGTGCATAGGCCTAATAAAAATATAGCAGTGGCGTTTTAAAAAATGAAAGGCCCAAATAGAGTACTAAAACAAAAGGACAACAAAATAACCAACCATAAAATATAACACACATCAACAGAAAATTTAGATTCAAATTAGGGTTTAGCACATTCCACAAAAGAAAAACATAATGAAGGCAACACCAATCGACAGGGAGAAGATGATGCCAGCATAAGATACAAACTCATCATTTCATTCTTAGTCCTATCATCATATAAATAAATCTCCTGTTAATTGATTTTTTATTCCTGCTAGGGTAAAAAGGAAAAGTAACTAAAAACTTGCTAATTATTTAACATAGAAGTAGTACAATGAATTATTCCATATCAATGCCATTTTGATAATCGGCAATAATCAATTGAAAAATCAATAAATGATTTTGAAACACTCATGTGGGGAAGAACCAAATCATGAACAAAACAAACAAAAGAACCTCTAACACATGTGCTACATGAATCCTAACACAAATATTCTCTAAAACCGAAAGTTTCACATAAAACCACACACATAAAGACGGCATCTTTCCACAAAGTCTAATATTAAACAAACATACACGCATAAACAACATGAAAAAAGTGACCTACTTTCATCTAAAAACACACAAATGAGGAACATATGCGTGGATACGTGGATACATTAAGAAACGAAAGCGATGATTGTTGAACACATTATATATGCATATACACATAAATAAAACAAAGGGGCTTGAAGAATTAAAAGCTCACCAGCTTCTGGGAAATGAAAGAAAAGAGTCGCTTGAGCCTGACAAAAATACAAGACTATGAGTCAAAGCTTGAGGTTGCCTTGCTCCAACAAAATATAAAGGAGGGTGGTGTGACACATATAGAAACTTATCCCCATATCCTTTTTTTCTATATAATCTTTATATTTTAGAACTTTTTCTTAAATGATAGTCTAATTATTTTCTTTAATCATATATTCCTTTTTTTGGAATAATAAGAATTTTGTAATCTCGTCAACGAGGTAAACACAAATTTATGTTAATTTTCAATTAAGATTACAATTATAATTTTTATCGTATTATGAACAAAAATATATTTAAAAATTTCAAAAAGATATGTTTATAACTCATCCTATAAATAAGTTAATAGAGTTATATTATGTTATATTGAAATTAAGGTAAATATTAAATAAGATGATTATATCTCATACCGGTTCTCTCGTCTTTTTTTGAAGCAATTATGATTTTATCAAAAAAATTATATGAAACACAAAATTTAAAATGCACGTGTATAAAAGTATCATGTATACGAGTTTCGAGTTTTCTCTAAAAAAAATTTGGACATTTTAGTCAAAATATATTTTATCAAAATCATATATTGTTTATTTTTAACATGAACAAAATGATATTATTTATCAAATTTGGTGAATGAAAAATATGTTTATAGTCCATACATCTCTTAAACTTCACTTATTCAAGTATGGTGGAATATTGCATTATTATGATAATAAGTTTAATATTATGGCATGTTGATATTAAGTTAAAGTTCAACTAAAATAAAATATAAAATTATCTTTTTTATACTAGCTTTCTCGTCTTCTATATCAACAAGTCAGCTATAATTTTACACAGAAATTTATATGAAAAATAAAATTCGAAATGAAAACTGTTCAGGAAAAAAAATCTGGTCATGGTTTGTTACAAACACGGCCTTTTAGTTAAAGTATGGATTTAATTTTGATTTTGATTAGATAAATCTAATTTTTTGATAAATAGTTGTTATTATTTTAATATTTTAATTGGACAAGACATAATTTTTATGTGATCTAAATCAGGTCAAATTTAATATTTTATTAAACCCATTTATATATTATAAAAATGTAATGACTCCAATCTTGTTCATGGCCATAACGCATTAGATGGTTGTTTTCTTTTCGGCAAAAATTCCATGACTCCATCAACAAGCTCTCCCTTAACTAGAGCAGGTGGTGGCACTATCAGCCTCTTTTTGACTACATCATTTTATAAGTTAAAGAGGTTAGCATCATGAGCCTGGCACTCTTCAACATCAATTTTCTCGATATCTTCCACTTCATCGACATCATAATCACTAGTCTCACATATAAGATACGATTTATGGTAAGCAATCACAGGTTTTGTGTGGCTCAAAATCAGGGTAAAGTTTTTGTGATAAAGAATTCTCTTGATTAATAATTGGCAGCCAAGTGGCACTCTCTTTGGGTGTCATCTTATCCTGCAAGCATTTGGATTGCCGCACAAACCTATGAATCTTGAAAATGTTAGGAGACATGTGCTTGATCACAGCAGTTAAAACCCCAGCCTTCCAAGATTTCTTCAGATCATGAGGCTTCTTATATGGAGGGATTCTCTAGTCTTTAGGGATGCATAATTGAGGCCGTCATTCCTCATTCCCTATAGGCCACCATGGTGGGGCAATGCCCTTCTCCAACGAGAAACGCCTCTGTGGTGGATCACAGTGATGAGTCAGAGCAGACAAAAGTGAGCCAAGATTACTATCATGAAGCTCTAGCAAAGCTGAGTGAGGGGAGTTGAGTTGTCATCTCTTTTGCTCTGAATGGAATTGTCGACTTGATATTTTGCGATGGCGGCAGGTCCATTCCTGTCAAACCTAACTTTATCCTTCCACCATTCACGAAGATTGTCCGAGGCTCTGATGACGGCTTTCCATTCTCAGGGAAGATACCATACACAAAACCCTGAGCGTTATATACTTTCATCATTTTCAGCATGCATGTTATTTAGGAAACCCTCATGTGCTCGAGATATTTGCTTTCTCCGTGCTTGCTCCTGGGACTAGCGCTGCTTAGCACTATCAAACACCTCATTGTCATTCTGCGCTTTAACCAGTTGCAGGAGCATTTCGATCTCTCCACATCCTATTATGTAGTTCATAGACATCTATTACTTGATCGCTAGAATCACCATCTACGGTTTCTTCATGTTCCGATTCTAGTACCACCTCTCCTTCTCTCATAGGGGCTCGAAGGAATCCAAGGTTATCATTCATCTCTTCGTAATCACCCACAACGGTGGAGCAAATAAAGTATCACTCAGTATTTTGATGTGATTATACCACTACCTCCAAATTGAGATATTCTTGTATAGTTAGCCTTTTAGCTTTATGTCAAATGTTCCGCCCGCCAATTTAGTTATTTTATGCAAACCGGAACAAGTTATTCGAGTCGGGCTTTAATATTTTTTACACCCTTTTATTTTTTACTTTTAATAAATTAGATTATAAACATATATAATCCATATTATGTTACATTAATATAATAAATATTATATCTTTAGTAATTTATAGATTTTCCACCCTAATTTGCCTCTCCAGCATATCTTCACAATTATTTTTCCCATTATATATTGTGTGCGTGAAAAATTATACATATCGTCTATACAAATTAAATCTAAAAATTTCATTTTTATTTTTTAATGTCACCCGTAAGAAGTTAGAGTTTGTGACTTGAGAACAAAGCTACATTCATATTGTATCATTTACTATCGTGTTATATCTCGAGAATGATATACATTCATACCTGTTTTAATTTTTTGTATTTTTTTTGTTTGTGTACTATCATGTAATTTTCGTGTAGTATTCTCATGCACTGTTAATAAAAAGATAAATATATAAATAAATAAATAAACATATAAAATTTTACATTTTTAGATATATATTTACATATATATTATAATATCATATTTTTGAATATATTTTTATAAATTATATTAAATATATGTATATTTACATATGATTTCGTAAAAATATGTATGCTTATATAAATAAATGTATTTGTATCTAATATATAGTTATTATTTACATTTTATTTCATGTACTTACAAGTCATGTCCATAATGGTAACGTATATCCAGCACTTAATTTAATCATTTTGTGTGTTCGTGTACTCGAAAAGTAAACCCGTGTCCATATATTTTATGTCATGTGGTGTACCAAGCTGATGACTCTACTTGCCCTAAGAATCCGTCGCAGAATATATATACAGAAAAAAGAAAAGTCTAAGCAAGATAGAACAAAAAAAACCCATAAAAGAACATTAACAATATATAGTGTTATGGCATATGTCAAATGTACTAATAATAAACCCCTCGTATGATATCTCTTCACATATTCCTTAGCTTGTTTTATCATCACCACTGACTGATTTCGGTCAGGTATACCGGCTTTGTACATACATTTCCAAAATTTCATTTTATCAACATAAATAAACTTCAAAGAAATTTCATAAAACAGAAGCAAATGGTGAAAATGAGAAACCGATACCAGCAGTACAGAGATGCAAACTACCCGATTCTATTCTGTTCTTATATGATACTCGGTCAAACAACAAGCCTTCTGCATGCTCTTGTAGATCATAATCCTCTATGCTGAAGCAATCAGATTTTGCAATCTTTGAGTTGGTCTCATCTTTGTCGAGGTCTACAGAACTTTTTATGTAACTTTTGATCTCTTGTTGAAGACCAGTGGTTAATGTTGGTTCTCGAGCTAACGAAAACTGAGTTTTTCTGCCAGAATCTGCATTCTTATCTCCTCCATCTATTGCAGATACTAAAGGACTGACATTAGCAGGCAAAACAGAATCCATGGGACTATGCAACAACTGACTATCACCAACTATTTCCTGTTAAGCACAAGGATATCATTAGAGAAAAATGATATACATTTATTAGTGAATACTGAACAAGCAAAAAAACTAACAATATTAGAATTTCAACAAGCCATTAGTATATATTTGAGACTCTTGCAAGGATAATAACAAATCTACTACTGAGAAAATGGAAAGATTTTTGAAATATGAAACAAAAATAATAATTATGATTTGCAAAATGTGCTTCTATTTTATGCATGACATGACATGGCAGCATGCTCACAATAAACAAGAGATAATGTTCTTGGAACCATGTTAAAATTTACAAATAAGCATAAAGGAACACAACACTGATCATGCAGCATGAATGAAGTAAAGGTAAAAGAACCAAAGATGTCACTCTGCCTTCCTCCTGTCATGATCCCAGAAACCTCATTCATCACTAAAAAAAATGACACTTCCTGGCAACTTATTCTAACACATTAGGCAACATTATATCATTAATATACCATTTGTTTACTGGAGAGTTTCACTCACAGAAGCACATCTAGTTAACCTACTCCTATGTCTATCATCATCATATTAGTTGGAACTGATCATTATTGATTACTGAGAATTTTAAATGCTCAATGGATATGGTTATTAGGTTATACAATTATTTGTGTAGATTATACAGTAAATGATAATAACATACAGGTCTAATAGGAACTGAACCTTTTTATGATTGAGACAATTGATTGGGCCATTAGTTGCCGAAATGTACGGAGTTACTTCAGGTAACGATGAACTGGAACCCACCAGCCTTGCATCTCGAAAGGAGTTCACTGGTGCATCTTCCGCTGCTGAGAAATCAGAACTATCAAATGTTGATATGGATACACATTCATCAAAATATGACATGGCTTCTTCTGTCAAACGTTTTGACATCCTTTTCCGTTCACTGCTACTCTGCTGATCAGATACAGATATAGTCACGTCAATCTTTAAGCAAATAAGAAATTGTATTATGTAAGTGGCAACTTATTCATAGTTTAGATATTAAATCAGTAGAAAGACACATATATCATCACACTTTCGACGCAGCCAAATAGGTGAAGTACCAAAGTTGGGGGACGTCCCGGGGACAGGGACGCCCACAAAAATCCAGGGACTGCTGAATAAAGATGGGGACTTTTCGGGTGCTAAAATGACAAAAATATGCATCCCCAGTTAAATAAAAAGTGAGAAACCCTATATCTAATTGCGGAAACTTGATGAGCCTGAAATGGAGAATGAGTTGCTTTCTGATGATGTTGATATTGAGGATGATAATGTCTTTTATGATTTTTGTTTAATGCTTAATAATTTGGATGTTGAATATTACCTCTATCTTATATACAAGAAAATTATATTCATATATTAATGCCGTACCCGTACCCCCATAATTTTAAAATTACCGTTTCATGTCCCCGTCTCCGTATATGTTCCCGTACTATATAATGTATAGAGCCTTAGATAATACTCACCAAGTACCAAGTACCACATACCATATAATGTATATATCCTTAGATAATACACACATCGCATCTCTGGTGCCATTTAGGGACTTATCGGAGGTGCAACCCGAAATAAAATTAAAAAGACCTCTAATCTTTTAAAAATAAAGTAACTTCACGTTAAATTAGAATTAGGTATTAGCAACAAGTTGCTTTTATGCCTCAACATTTTACACTATATGTGAATTGCTAAGTATTGCTTTACATGCTCAGCCAAAAGAAATCCCATACATTTGGACTGTTTACACATTTAGAGAAGAATATATTGCGGAATAACAGACTAACAGAGCTCAAAGACCTACTGTCAGTAATATCACCACACACACACACACACACACACATATATATATACAATGGCAGAGATTTAATATATTAACAATCTTGGCGAACAGATATTTTGCTTACTCTTCTTCCTGTGTAAGATCTTTGAAGACTAGATACTTTCGGTTCTGGAAGTGTCTCCTTCAGTATTCTACTTAATTCTTGACCACGATGTTCCTCAACTGCAAGATCTGATCGAAGTTTTCTAGCCCGTTCTTGAGACTGCATTGATTAAGACATTATTAGTTTAAATCTAAGATTAAATCAAGAAAACCGTCCTTAAACATGTAAGATCAGCCTATACATGAACATGGTTATTAGTCCATGAAGGAAAAAGGGATGCTTTTCTACAAAAAGTACATCAATAGCACATCTACAAACATCAATAACTATAATAAGCAGGCCCCTAACTAATGCTTAAAAATAAATCTAATTAAGTAATTCACTGGTGTCATACATAATAAAACTGAAAAGGAAGTTTGAAGAGAGGGAAAAGGAAGTTTGAAGAGAGGGAAAAGATGTCATTTTCTTCATCATACTCTACTTAAAAGCCTAGTGGTTACATAGTTACCTCCTCAAGTTTTGTGGCATATTCCCTTCTGATGTCCAAGACCAATTCTACAGCACCAGGTTTGACTGAGTCAGGAGCAATACTTGTAACATCTGCAGTTGCAATTCCAGTAGCATTGCTTCTTCTTCTTAACGACTGCAGGAATTATACAGCAAAAAGATTATTAAAATAAGATTCCAAAAGTCAGATATGTAGTATTAGTAAGACATGCAATTGATAAATATGTTACTCCCTCCATCCATCTTTATTGTCCCCTTATCAAAATCTACCTTTTATTCAATCAAATTTAATTCATTGATAACTTCCAATACTATAATTTTAATCCTAAAATTACCTTTTGATAAATCACTACCTAAATTTAAAACAATTTTAATTGTAGGTGTATAACAAGAAAAGGGTTTATCAATTTACCATAATTATTAGATTTGGACATTATTTTTGGGAGAAAGAAAATTGAAAATGGGATCAACAAAAACGGAACGGAGGGAGTAATTTATTACAAAGTAGACTTGCAAGCAAGAGCTATATATATACTGATTAGGAGTTACTTTCAAGAAGAGAACTAGGCTCTAAGCCACGCATAACATAACTGCCTACATATTTGATTAATAAAATGATGAGTAATAATATAAAAACTGTAAACATAATACATAAGATAAGGCTCACTTAAGGACTCTCCATGAGACTAAATTAGTTGTGATAAAATAACAAAATAAATTCGAAGAAGGAAAAGCCAGCTTACATTTTCGAGGTCATCTTGGATACTAGAGATGGCACGTTGAACTTCAGATCGAACAGTTTCATAAATATCACTTGTAGGAGTGGCACTTCCCATGTGACTGCCCTGGAGTAGCCAAAGTAAAACATGTAAATTGCAATGTAATCAATTTTAAAAAACTTTAGTCAATAATTTGACATCACTGAAGCAAATCATTGCTCAAGTGTCAATACCACATCGGTGTTTCAAAATCTAATCGAACAAGCAACTCACTTTCATCTGTTCACAAACAGCTTTGATAGTTTTCTCTTCTGCTTCCGACATGGAACCTGTCGAGAATGCATCGTCCCAACTTGGATTTCGCAAACTTGTCTGGAAAAGAAATTATGTTTTAAACATTCAATGCATCACTAGATAAAATAAAGATAGATAACAAAAATCTGACAGTCAGCTAATCTTGTATAGAGCTCACCACAGAATCATCTGAAGTTGTGGTAACTGAATGGCGACCGGAAACTGATTGCAAGCTTGTCCTTTGTGGTGCACTGCCTTGATTCCTGATATTCTTTTGTCTGTCACTAAATGCAATGTTCGAGTTCGAATTCCTTGTCTTTTGATAGTTCGATAGTCTAGGTGACACCCTTTCCACTTCATACTACAAAGATTAGCAAGTGCAGTTTAAAATAATGTCAGATTTGAAAAAATCCCAACACAATCAATAAATTTAAGTAAGTTCCAAGTCCAGACCTCAAAGGCCCCTCTTCTTACTGAAGTAGATCTTCTCACGTTACTTAATACTGATCTTGAATTATTCATGCTTCCGTAATTAGTTGATGTAGCAGATTCTTGCTCCACTTCACTCTATAGGCAAATAAACATCTAACTTTATGAGTGTCGGTGCCAAAACTGAAAGCACTAATAAAACAACATCCATTTACAAAAGAATATAGGAAGATCTCTTAGTAACAAATTTGCTGTTGTAAAGCGATTCAAAAAACCAAGTTTAGTTCTCAACAACAGCACTTCCTAAAATTACAATATCACTACTTTTCTTCACATGTATAATTGTCATATCTTGAGAGTGAAGTGCGTCAATTACGTGCCCTTCTAATAAACAAATTTAAATTAATTTTATTCTTTTAAAAAAACCTAGATGTACATGTTTTAGAGTGTAGACTAGTAGTCTGTCACAGAAGCTGGAGAACTAAAACGACTTAAGTAATGTACTTATGTGTAAAGCCTAGAAGATATAGCAAGTCTTTATGCATCTATAACTAGTCAAAGTAGTTTCTAGTAACTAGCTATTGAAAGTGTAGATACTAAGTTGTGATTGTTCATTAATCACTCCCTATATAGATTCCTTCCAAACTCTCTGACATGCTCAGGAATCAAGTAGTGTATTTCCAATTGCAATTAAAATAGTATTAATCGTAGTAGATTGTTGTAACAGTTATCACTTAAAAGATCTAAATCATACCCCTAAACAAATATTCAACTTTGTACTCGTATTTGTTACTTCACATCCTAAAAACTGTTACTAAACGCACTTAACTTATGAAGATCCAGCCACCCGAATCAATTTCAAATTCCATATCACGGATTAATCCCCATTTAAGTTATACATGTATCATGACAAACATTACAAACCAGGTACAAATCACTAGTCACACTAAGCAGTTTGCAGATATATAGTTTACAGGCCATAATAGATTGCACTTGAATAAATTTCACATCAATACACAAGAAATTGAATTCCTCACCTCAGAAGCTCCCCCATAAACAGAAGGCCCTCTAGACAAACTCCTACCAACACCATTCTTTCTCCGATTATCGACATTTCGACTAATCGAACGACCCCTCTCGCCAACATTCGATTTCAAACCAGACCCATCATCACTTTTCAACCCAGATTTCAACCCAGATTCAATTTCACATTCCAAGGTCTCAACTTTAACATCATCAACATCATTAGTACTGTACAGAGCAGGTGGTGAATCTTTGGTGGATAAAAAAAGTGGATTGTCTCTTGTAATCAAGAAATCAGAATCAATGTCAGATTCACTTCTTCTTGAAACAGCACTCACACTTAAGGATCTTTGTGTTCTTCTCTTTGGTGGGGCCTTGTCAGAATTTGATCTCCTTGAACTGGATTTGAAGGCTGCTGTGGCCATGTCTTGTTTTTTAAGGTTGTTTAAACATGGGTTTTGGGTGAAACGGGAAAAAGTTTCTTGGGATTAACGAGTGAAAAAGTAAAGAATTGTGTTGAAGGAGACAGAATGGTGAATTGTGTTGCTAAAGACAAATGTCAAATTTGCTGGGGGCCAAGGATGGGTTCATTATCCCGCTATACCCGATTCAAGTGTTTCGGTCGATAATAAGATTTATATAAAATTTATAAGTTAAACCCAATAAATTTTCTGTGAGTGTCGAAAAATAATTGAAATAACTAGCATAAAAGTCCGTGCTATGCACGAGGTAAATGCCATTAATATCTATTTTTCCATTTTGTAATCCCAAAATATCAATTATCAGAAAAAGTGCCCAAAATGACTCAAAGAATACGAATTCTGCAAATGCGTAGCCACGCACACGCATTTATGTAATGCGTAATCATTGTTTCGTTGTATTGTGCATCGTAACATACGTTGTCGCTGCTTGGGGGTTTAGGGTTTGATTAACATGGAGACAAAGAAAAGTAAAATGCAGGAAACAGAGAAAAAGAAGAGACAAGGAAATATTCTGATTTTTCATAACCATAACTTTCTGCAGCAGCCAATACATATGGATAGTACCAGCTAATAACCTCCCTACACGTGGCAGTATCTCCACCATTGACTAATAACAACCATTACTGACTTGGCTAATAGCTAAACGACGTAGCATAAGAAGACTATCAAACATATACTTAAATAGTTCCCGCCACAACGTGACAACTACCCCTCCTCTTGAGACAATCCTTGTCCTCAAGGATTAAACGACGGAAACTTCTTACTCAGCTCATCCCAATACTCTCATGTAGCTTCTTCAGGTGTTTCAGTTGCCCACTGGACAAGAACCATGGTTGCTGGCAGATTACCTCGTTTCACCAACATTCGCTGAAGCACTCGTTCTGGAATTTTTACTGCAGACTCAACTTCCATCTCTGGCAGTGCAGTTTGCACGGGCTTGCCAGTGCCTATCCTCTTCTTAAGCTGAGACACATGAAATGTAAGATGAATCTTCGAACCTGGAGGCAGTTCCAGTCGATAGGCTACTTTCCCAATTTTCTGTAGGACCTTGAAAGGGCCATAATACTTGGCTGACAGCTTATGGTTGCTCCTCTTATGAACAGTTGATTGCTAGTACGGCTGTAGTTTCAGAAACACTTCATCACCCGCCTCAAAGGAACGATCTGTTCTCTTTCTATTTGCATACCAGACCATACGTTCTTGAGCTTTCACCAAATTACTCTTTAGCAGCTTCTGAATTTCTATACGATCCCGAATAAACTCATCAACTACAGGGACCTTCACTGCTGGCATCTGGTAGTTGATAGAAGGTGGGTTCCGCCCATATAAAGCCTTGTAGGGGCTCATTCCAATAGCCGAGTGGAAAGTGGTATTGTACCACCATTCCGCCATGGGCAGCCAATTCGACCATTGCTTGGGTTTTTGACCACATAAACAGCGCAAATACATTTCGATACACTGATTGACCCTCTCAGTTTGGCCATCCGTTTGAGGGTGATATGCTGTGTTGAGTTTCAGTTTAGTACCCATGCTTTTGAAGAGTTCCTTCCAGAAGGTGCTAATGAAGATGGGATCCCGGTCTGAGATGATAGCAGTTGGTACGCCATGTAATTTAACGACATTATCCAGCATGAGTTGAGCTACAACGTTGGCAGAGTAAGGATGGGAAAGAGCCATGAGATGACAGTAGTTGGAAAGCTTGTCCACCACAACAAGAATTACATTCTTTCCCCCTGATTTAGGCAAGCCTTCCACAAAATCTAGCGAAATGGTTTCCCAAACTTCATTTGGAATGGGTAACGGTTGCAACAACCCCGGTGAAGGCACATGTTCGGACTTATTCCGCTGGCAGATATCACATTCACTAACCCACTTGCTTACATCCTTCTTTAGTTCTGGCCATACAAACCTAGCATCAATACGCTTGACGGTGGCCTGCACTCCCGAGTGGCCTCCTTCCAGGCCATTGTGAAGAGTCTCAATAATCTTGTTTCGCAAATTAGTGCTACTACCAACATAGTAACGGCCCTCCTTAACTAACAGACCCTCCCTGTTAGTGTAATCAGCTGGTAAAGCACCCAAAATAGCTTCTTGGGCGAACAAGTCCTCTGCCCAGTTATCATCGACATAACTTGCTTTAAGATCCTCCTTCCAACTAGCAACTGTGACTACTATGCTAGCACAAAAACTCTGATTTTCTGTTGCCCGTGATAAGGCGTCAGCCACAACATTGTCCTTACCCTTCTTATATATAATTTCATAGTCGTAACCCAACATCTTCGAAAGCCACTTCTGCTGGAGAATAGTAGTGAGTGTCTGATCTAGAAAGTGTTTCAATGCCTGGTGATCCGTCTTAATAATAAATTTCTGACCGAGTACATAAGTCCTCCATTTCTCGACTGCCATGAGAATTGCCAGCAACTCTTTTTCATAAGTCGATAAGCCCAAGTGTTTAGGTGCAAGAGCCTTGCTAAGAAAGGAGATGGGTTGTCCTGCTTGCATAAGGACGGCACCAATTCCCGTGTGGCTCGCATCTGTCTCAATGATGAATTTTTGCTCAAAATCCGGCATCCTGAGTACCGGAGTAGTAGACATAGCATTTTTAAGCTGCTGGAAAGCTATCTCAGCCGAGTCAGACCATTGGAAACCCCCCTTTTTGAGAAACTGAGTGAGAGGTTTAGAAATCTCCCCATAACCTCTAACAAAGCGGCGATAGTAGCAAGTAAGCCCCAAAAACCCACGGAGCGCCTTAACATTTCCCGGTCTAGGCCACTGGAGCATAGCTTCAATCTTCTGCTGATCCACGACCACTCCGTCCTGGCTAACAACATGCCCCAAATACTCAATCTGCTTTACAGCAAACTCACATTTCTTGTGCCTAATAAACAGTTGGTTCTTCCTCAGCACTTCGAAGACCATTTGTAGATGGGTTTGGTGCTCATGAATATTTTTACTATACACAAGTATGTCATCAAAGAACACCAACACAAACTTGCGTAAGTAAGGAGCAAATACCTCGTTCATGAGAGCTTGGAAGGTTGCCGGGGCATTGGTGAGGCCAAAAGGCATCACCATAAACCCGTAATGGCCCTCATGTGTTTTAAAAGCGGTCTTATGAATGTCCTTTGGATGCACCCGGATTTGATGATATCCGCTCCTTAAATCCAACTTAGAGTAGATTGAACTCCCCTTTAACTCTGCTAACAGCTCCTCGATAATAGGAATGGGATATTTGTTCTTGATTGTGAGGGCGTTTAAGGCCCTATAATCGACACACAGTCGCCAACTGTGGTCTTTCTTCTTTACCAGTAACACTGGTGAAGCAAATGGGGACGTACTGTGGCGAATAATGCCTCCAGCCAGCATTTCCCTAACAATCTTTTCAATCTCATTTTTTTGAATGTAAGGACAACGGTACGGGTTAGAAGATACCGGGTTGCTGCCCTCCTTAAGGGGAATGAGATGGTCATGGGAGTGAGGAGGGGGGAGAGCTTGTGGTTCAGCAAACAGATCTGCAAAATTTTCCACTATGGCCGCAATTTCAGCAGGTAACTCTGGGTTTGGACCCTCTCTAGGTTCAGTAGCAACCACCTGGCAGAGAAAATAAGCATCCTCCTTATCAACCCCATTCTTTGTCCAGCTAATAAGCACCTTAGTGTCATTTGCAGGCTGCTGGTTTATCAACTGGATGCGCTCTCCTTTCCACTTAATCGAGATGCTGCCATCCTCGAAGTCAAACACAACCGGACTAACAATCTTCATCCAATTGATTCACAAAATTAAGTCATAACCACCCACTGGAATAACATGGAAATTAGCAGTAAAGATTTTGCCAGCCATTAACCATTTCACACCTTGCACCAGCTGATTGCAATGTAACTTATCTCCACTAGCAACCGTTACTGTGAATCCTTCACAAGGCGTCACTGGTAACCTTAACTGCTTCACCAACTGTTGGGAAATAAACGAATGAGTAGAGCCCGTGTCCACCAACAATGTTACAGTGCGACTTTTAATAGTCCCCTTGATTTGGAGCGTGTGTAAACCTTGGGTACCGGATATGGCATGTAAAGAGACATCAGCACTCTTGTTGCTTCCTTCATCAACCGTACCCCAAGGGTTGCATTCGTCATTCACATCCCAAGAAATCTGAATTCCATCAGAATCTTCAGCCGGAGAAGAATCTTCCTCCGTTGTGATCATAAACACCTGCTTGTTTTTGCACACATGCCCAGCTGAGAACTTCTCAACACAATTAAAACAGAGGCCCTTGCTTCTCCTATCCGCCATTTCACCATATGACAACTTTTTAACCCCAGTTGGCAGTGGTTTAGAGGGCAGCTCCTTAAGTGGGGGGGTTGGGGTTGTGCTAGTGGGTTTACTCTGCCCGGACAAAGGGGTGTATCTTGAATGCCCCTTGTGGCGTTTGTCCATTATCTCAATCAAACTTTCCTGCCGTCGGGCCATTTCCCTCGCATCACGCAACGATACAGGTTTGTTAAGGTAAAGAGCCGAAGAGATTTCTTCCTTCAATCCACTCAAAAAGCTATCGACATAATAAGATTCATGGTGTTTACCATCCACCGTGGCTACATATTTTCTCAACTCGTCAAACTGGGCAATGTACTCCTCCACTCTTCCTTTCTGGGTAAGCTTATTAAACTGGCCAATAATGTTCTCATACCCGCCTTTTGCAAAACGATGATACAATAACTCAACAAATTGGTCCCAAATCAGCCCCGAGTACTCATGTTGTATAGTTTGGAACCAAATGTCGGCATCTCCTTCTAAATACAGAGCAGCATAAATAACCTTGGTGCTGGCCTCCATATGGGGGTTTAACTAGAAGAATTTCTCGCATTTGTTCACCCAGCCTCGAGGGTCTTTACCTTCAAATTTCGGAAAATCCATCTTGGGCAGCCGTAATGGACCAAACACAGGGTGGGGTTTGTTGAAGGACGGTTCAAATGAGTGGCTCCAGATTGGGATGGATGGTCCAAACTGAAGCGGTGTAGTATAGTGTGGTGGAGTGGGTGAAAAATAGGAGTGGTTGGGCAGCCTACTTGTAGGAGGGGGTTGTAAGTGCGGCGGAAGGTGTGTGATCGGTGGGGTAAATGGTGGTTTCGGGGGCAGCTCATAGTGGTGGTTGAACCCCATAGGGTGATCCCAGTTGCCCTGAGGGTAAGTATGTACTGGTTCGGAAAAGGGTTTGGAGATGGTTTGAGATATAGGGTTGGAAAGTGGTACAGATTCTCTTGACCCAAAACAGAGGTTTCTGGCAGCTTCCACATTGAACAATGGCATACGCTGGTGTACACTACCCTCCCCATCGGTGTGTGTAGTGTTTTGAGCAAAAGTAGAGTTAGGGTTTTGTGGACCCTTACCTTGAATCGCTGAACCAGCCCCCTCACTGTTCTGTGGCTGGTCCCGTTGCAGCCACTTCATCATCTCCGACACGGTGGAGTTGAGAAGGCCAGTGGCTGTGGAGAGTTGAGAAACCTGAGCTCCCAAGGATTCAAACTCCGTACGAGCCTGAGAGTGATGGTCTCCCATGGTTTTGGTGAGCTGTTCCAACGTCGCCTGAGTTTGATCCATTTTGGCTTCGAGCGCCGAAATGGCTTTGTCATGCTTCTGTAACTGAGATTTGTCACTCTTATCCGCCATGCCCAGGAGTGGCTCTGATACCAAATTGTCACTGCTTGGGGGTTTAGGGTTTGATTAACATGGAGACAAAGAAAAGTAAAATGCAGGAAACAGAGAAAAAGAAGAGACAAGGAAATATTCTGATTTTTCATAACCATAACTTTCTGCAGCAGCCAATACATATAGATAGTACCAGCTAATAACCTCCCTACACGTGGCAGTATCTCCACCATTGACTAATAACAACCACTACTAACTTGGCTAATAGCTAAACGACGTAGCATAAGAAGACTATCAAACATATACTCAAATAGTTCCCGCCACAACGTGACATACGTATTCGGAGAATGCGAAACCCCCTACATACGCATCCTCGGGATGCGAGCCCCCCACACTTCCAATTCTCCACTCATCCATAGACGGTAAGATTACCCAAAGATTGGTGGCCTCTAAACAGCGTGAGTCGTGGGTAAGAGTTGAGTTGGGTCTGTGTGTGTATAAAATATTTCAAAATATCAACAATACATGAGTGTTTTAAATTGAGAAAGAGCAGTGTAAGGAAGAAGTAACGATGGAGTTCACAGATATTATATGAATATGCATATAAATAATCCCACTGCTAAAGCAAAAGGGTTTATTCATGTGTCTTCTCTTGGTTTGGGGTTACGCACCAGTGTACCAGACACTAACAATATACGCATTGGCATTGTGTGTATAGTAGTGGGTAAATAGGCTTCTGAATTCATGAAATGATAATTTGGATATTGAAATTATTAAAATATGATATTACGGGCTTTTTCTCCTATGCACGGGCCCATAATTTATAAGATTTATTTTAAAGTTATATATTTCAATTTTAATTTAACTTTTTGCATAATATATTTGATTTTATAATTTTATAAATATAAATTTATTTTAAAAATCAACTAATAATGTTAATAATACATGATTCAAGTTGTTATATGGACATATTATTATTCAACTTGAACTAACACAACATAATTTATATATGAAACGTTTATACTAATATTAATTTGTCCAGTCGATTGTTCAATCAAAATTCGATAGCTAAAATTAATTTTAGGTCAAATTAATTTGATATAATCATATGATAGACGATCTCTTTTTTTTTGACAGAATATGATAGATGATCTCTTTTTTTGACAGAATATGATAGACGATCTTTAAAAGCAAGTCCAACAATGTCCTAGGAAGTGCCCTATATATATAACAAAAATTAATGTCCTAGTGATTTAGGACATCATTTTAACATAACAACTCCAACCATATGCCTTATTATTGTGCCTTATTATTTAAATAATAGTATATTTGAATTATTGTTGGAGGGAAGTGAAAAAGAAAGAGATAAGAGGTGTGTTGGAATGTAAGTAAGCTAATATTTTATTGATAAAAATGGTTTAGGGCATGCATGATTGTGCTTAAAAATAAGGCATTTGTTAGATGTCCTAGTGTTTTGAGGCACCACTGGGACATTGTTGGAGCACCATTTTACCTCAAATGCCTTAAATTTTGATTTAATACTTGATTTTAGGGCACTCTTGGACTTGCTCTAATTGAACTTTAGCTAGAGAACACGCATATATATATATATATATAATACAAACCAATGCGATTGAGTAGAATGGTAAGGGTTTCGGGATCGGGGATGAACCCCGAGATGGGCCTAGACGGGGTCTAAGTGGTGCCTAGTAGGGTCGGGGCGGGACTTAGTAGGACAATGGTGGGGCCAAGTTTTGGCTCTTAACACTGTTTGGAGCTGTCCCGGACCTGTGCGGAGCATTGACAAAAAAATATTACATGATTCTTTAAAAAATATTTACAATGATTATTTATCTATTACATCTGGTGTTTCGAAATTATTCTCATAGTTGATTTTTACATTATTTGCATGACATGTAACTTAATTTTTGGTTTAACTCCGGTCACTTAAATAAAACTTGGGCCATATTTTGAACGACGTGGATCCGACCTTAAAAAGTATACAAAAATATCATTATTTTAGATAAAATAAAATAAAGATCAACATAACTAAATTAATTTACACTTAAATAAACGTTTTGATACATCTCGTTCTGATCCTAGTATTTTTGAAGTCTAAGTACCTATTCTTGACAGGCTTATTAAGCTAAATAATTTTAATGTGCAATTCAAATTTACTAAATTATTTAATGATTAACAGTATATAGATGAGGTTCCTCACTCTCCTTTTTTTTTTTATTCTCTTTTTGGTCACACACATACGAGTGGGCATTTATTTTGGTTAACCGAATACCGAAGAAAATAATTTAATTTTTATTCATTTATGATTTTTGTATATTTCAATATTATTAGTATTAGTAATTTGGATTGTATATTAATCTTATTGTTAGTAATTTAGTTCGAAACTACTAATTTTTTATTTTAATCTTTTTCCTAACTTGCTAGTAATATTCTCTACAAAAATTTGATTTTTTTGTTTCGTTAATCGGTTTTGATTGAAATATTAAATTCAGTTCAATAAAACCAATTATTTTGTTTATGAGTGACATCAAATTATGTGCACAAAATTTATTATATTTATGCAAATGAATAAATTACAATAATACTTTTATTAATTAGAGCAATCAATATAAGTATTTATTGTGTACATAGTTCATTAATTAGTGAAAATATAATAATTACATTAATTATTGGTATTTTTGTAGTTACATTATAACTAAGGGTACAATTAAGATTTCACGGGCATTTTTTTGATATATTTTGTCTTTGGTTCTCATTTTATATATAAGAGTAGAAGTAGATTCATGAATCTATTTCTACAGATCCTTGTTATTATTGAAAATTTAACAACTTGTTCTAATAAATATTTTTTTGCCAGATGTTTTGATTAAATTTTGAGTGAATATAAACGAATAAAATATTTAGACACAAATATGGGATAAACACTTATTACTGTTATACTATCATATCACACATCAAAATATATTTATTTGAATTTTATTCTAAATAATTATATTTGATTAAAATTATTTTACTACTCATCTATTAAATAATATAAAATGTGTAACAGTATTGTATATATACGAAAAACAACTGGAATGACTCTTTGTCTAATTTCAAGTGATTTTATTAAAATCGCTGGTCATTGAAATGCTTGAGTAATTATAAATGCATCTAACAAATACGTTTTTCTTCATTTCGAAGTGATATTTTATCTTTTTAATAATGATTTGAGAAGAACTTCTAAATTCTTTGTAATTGAGATTGAAATTTATGATAATAAAACATTTTCATAAAAATCATCGATATGTGATTAGTTATAATATTGAATAGTTGTATGATAAGTAATTCTAGTTTTATATGTGATGTTATGAGTAATGTTAGGAGGTATCGAAATAGCTCCTAGAAAACACATAATGTATTAATTAGTAATAATAGCAAGTCCAACAGTGTCCTAAAATGGTGTCCTCAACTAGAATTTAAGACATGTGAGGCAAAACTATAATCCAACAGTGTCATATTGGTGCATTTTTAAAGCACTACTAGACTTATCATAAACTATTTTCATTCATAAAATATTCACTTCCCTCCTTTTTTACTCCTTTTCACACTTGTCTTGCATGTGATTATATTCAAATATATTAATATTTTAGTAATGGGGTGTCAAGATAAGGCACATTATTGGAGTAGATGTACAAAAGTGATGTCCTAAACTACTAAGACACTATATTTTATAATATTTATAAGGCAGTCACTAGCACACTCTTGAACTTGCTCTGATATTGATGTGCATGTAGGGGGATTATTACATATATTACATATATTATAAAGAAATAACTAATAACAACTTGAAACGTCATTTTTTGGGATATTGTTTCTCGGGACCTCTAACATTATTCTTTAATCATTAGACATAAATATCTTCAACCATGTCTGGAAATAACTAGTAAGGATGAAATTATCAAGTATTCCGATGCTTGATAGGATTGGATCAAATAGCGATAGAGGTATCTTGATTTCATGATAGAAGTATGATGAACATATGTGTCATCAAATTGGTGTCTACAACCATTAACGGTGATAACTTATTTAAAAACGCATGATCGACACATCTAATTAAGATCAAATATTTTAGTAAGGACAAGATGAATACTCTAAGAGATCGTTTGGTTGAAAAGGGGGAATGGGGTTGGAATCAGGAATCAAGCTAAAGTGGTATGAGGTTGAGTTATCATTTCAGATATCTTGTGCTTAGTGAGTGGATGAATGAATATGGTTGAAATGAAATTAATCTAAATTTGTTAAAATGGTCCTTTTATTTTATCTAAAAATTTTACCTATAATTGTATCACATTATAATCTATCCCTTTTATCACAAAGTAGGCGTCGTTTTTCACTTATTGACATGTATTTTGAAATATTAAAAAGATGTGTTCATAATATTTTCTATTTCTTATATGAATAAATATATAATATGTGAACATTTTTCAAAATTTTAAAATAAAGAATATATATATAACACATTTTTATATGTTAAAATATTTGTAAGGAGTTAAAATAATACTTATTTATTAAGAAAAATTTTAAACTACAAAATCGAAATAAAATTTCTTATACAATTGGAAAAACTCATGTACTTGTTCTTCTTTTTTTAATCACAAATTACTTTTTCATATTTTCATATAAAAAAAATATATGTCTGTTCATTTATCATATTTGTGTATAACTGAAATCGAATATGTATATTTCTCTATTTTGCCATGATCACTATTATAATATATAAATAGGGCATTGCTCAAAACAGAACACCCTTAAAAGAAGACTAAAGAAGAACACTTTGGAATCGAACATAGAATCTCATCTAAAAGTTGAATTAAATTCTAACTTTAAGCTAATTAACCATTTATTATGAATGATAATAGTATCTAGCATGTTTAACAACAATTATGGATTAAAAAATAACATTATTCTATGTGATATTAATCATGTAAAGAATATATACATGATTCTATTATAGATTCTGTTTTGGATTCTGTTCTGAATTCTATAATATTTCTTATTAATAATTTGGATAGATTTAGATGTTAGATTTCATATATTAAGTTTAGTTAGTGCTTAACTATGTAATTATAATCATAACAAATCATTTTTTATGAAAGAAAAAGTGTTATGATAGTGTATTGATAGTGTTCTGTGTTATTCTTTTTTTAAAGTGTTCTGTGTGGAGTGCAACCCTATATAAATATATAAATTATAAAATAATGAAATCGCAAATGATGGAAAAGAAGAGTGAAAGAAACTTGACAATTTACAAGGAGGAAAGAGGAAAATAGTTGTAATAATGTGTGTATCATTGGAGAAAAGGCCCCGAGGGTCACAATTTCACTGCATAATGCCCTGAATGTCACTGTCCAGAAAAATGGCCCTCACTGTCACTCATTAACGCAACTCAAATTCACGTTTATTATTTTTCACCAACACGTCACACGCAGTGACGTTTTCAACTTTCACCAGAACCAAAACGTAACCACAAGTTACGTTAACAAATATTGTTTAATATAAAAACGCTTAACATTAATTATATTTTAGGGTTCACATTTTGGTTTTTAGAGTGATTTATTTATACTTGAAATTAAATTGATCGACGGTTAGAGTTTAGGATTGAGGGTGTAGGGGGCCCTACTCTCTCGAGCCTAAACCCTAATTAAGCGATGCTGAAGGGCCGAAGGCCCTGAAGCCGAGACGCCGGCGGAATAAATAAATTTACAATCGTTAACATTTAGAGTTTAGGTTTGGGTTTTAGAATAATTAATTCGTACTATATATTAAATTGGCCGACGGTTAGGGTTTATGAGGCCCTACACTCTCGAGCCTAAACCCTAATTAAGCGAGGCTGAAGGGCCGAAGGCCCTGAAGCCGAGACGCCGGCGGAATAAATAAATTTACCATCGTTAACATTTAGGGTTTAGCTTTGGGTTTTAGAATGATTAATTCGTACTGTATATTAAATTGGCTGACGGTTAGGGTTCAGGATTGAAGGTTCATATTTGGGTTTTTACTTTAAAAAAAAAAAGGGTTCATATTTGGGTTTTAGAATATTTTATTTATCTCGAAATAAAATTAATTTTAAAAAAATAATATTCAAAACCCAAGTTTAAGTTGCGTTTCAGAAGTAAAATGTGGATTAAAGCTGTGTTTTTAAGAAAAACGCCACTTAAATTTATGTTGAGAGATTTTTGAGATTTTTTAAAAAAAATTGAAAAAGACCTAAACGTGAGATTAAGTCACGTTTAGAAGTTGAACGTGACTTCGATTCACGTTTGCAATTCAAAAAAAGCCCAGCCCACTAGATTGAATGTCAATTTGTTTTAAAAAAAATTGAAGACGCTTACCGAAGCGGCGTTTTGTACAAACGGGATATTAAGTAGCGTTTTGGTGTGACATTGAGGGCCATCTTAATCCAAAGTGACTATTTGGGCCATATTATTAATTAATGTGACTGTCAGGGCCTACCCGTATCATTGCGAGTATATATTGACTCTGACTCCCAGGCTACTGAATGGAATTGTCCCTGTTGAGAGTAAAGCAATTGGAAAAACCCCCCAAATCAAACCCTAGAATTGAAGAAATCACCATGGCAAGCCCCTCTCAAATTCAAGAGCTCGACCCAGATCCTCCTTCAATTCAACAGCAAAACTCCCCCCAAATCGAAAACCCCATTTCTAATCTTGAAGAAATCACTCATCAAAACGATCACCCATCTCCCAAAACCCTAGAAATGTCAAGAATTCAAGATCCAGAAAGGTCCCACCCGGTTCTTGAGGAGTCCCATGTAATTCTTGATCTAGAAGAGCAAGAGGAAGAATTTTCAGGTAATGTTATCAGCACTAATACTAAGATTCGTAGTCGTAGCAAAGTTTATAAACGTAAAAAGCGTGGTGGATCGATGAGACAACTAACAATTGATAAGAAAGTTGATAACTTGCTTAAATGTGTGAACTTTGTGCCTTTTATGCCTGCTAAAAGACTTGATTTCGATAAGTACGAGCATCTGTTGAAAGAACTTGGTTTGTGGGATTTTGTTCGACTCGAGTTTGATGATGTGGTTAGAGCTGATTGGATTAGCCAGTTGATTGTGTCTTTTGACAGTGCTAAGAGATGCTGTTTTGTGAATGGGGTTAGGATTTATATGTCTAGGTCTAGTTTTGTTAAGGCTTTGAACTTGCCAAAGCCGAGCATTAAGAAGGAGAAGGTGGTTGGGAGTGTGGCGGAGGCGGCCATAGATTTGGATGCTGAAGGGGAAAGGGTGTCGGAGGACTGTGTTAAGTTTTTGGAGGATCTTGTGTGGAATTGGGTGGTTTTACATGGGGATGATTGGGTGATGCCGAATGAGATTAGGGGTTGGATGGGGTTGATTAGAGATGGGCATCCGGAGAGAGTCGATTGGGGTGGTATGTTTTGGGTTATGGTTGAGAATGAGTTGAAACAAAGGGGGGATCAATTACGTGAGTGTTACTATACCTCACATTTGCAGTACTTCATCAAGTCTCATTGTAAGGTGTTGCCTGATGAAGACAGCAAAAAGTTTGGGGCTGATGAGGGAAGTAAAGAAGAAGGGAAATTATTGAGTGAAGAGGACAGCAGAGAGGCGGAAGTGGAGCAAGTAAAGTCTCAGCCTATGGATTTGTTTGAGGAAGTGGGATTAAAGGTTGTGGCTGATGAGGGAGCTAATAAAGAAGTAAAATTATCGAGTGAAGAGGACTACAAAGAGGTGGAGGTTGGAGAAATAAAGAAAGACGAGGACTTGATGGAAGAGCCACATAAGGTGGCTAAGGAGGGAATTAATGAAGAGGTAAAACTGTCGACTGAAGAGGACAATAAAGAGTTGGAGGTTGAGGAAATAAAGAAAGATGAGCACTTGTTGGAAGAGCCCCATAAGGTGGATCAGAAGGTAGCAGAAGAAGGGGACTTGTCGAGTGAAAGGATGCATGGTGTGGAGTTGGTGGAAAAGGAAAAGGAAGGGCCTAATGAGGCAGAGGTCGAAAAAGTGAAAGAAGACACTGATGGGAGTCTATTCGACTCAATTAAGGAAGTAGACAATGTTGTTTTAGGACCCAATATAGAATTAGCTTTGGGGCAGCAAGATGTAGTTGAGAGAGAAAAGATCAACGGTTTTAACATGATGGACGTTGAAGAATGCAAGGAGAAAAGGCATGATGATCTGTATTTGGGTGCAAGTGACCACGGGAGAAAGCCTTTCTTGCGGCCTTGTATTTTAGGAGAAGGCAGGGGTTCGGATGGCAACGGGGAAGGGAAACAGGAAGTTGAGCAGCTACAGATGAAAGGAGAGCAGATGGAAGAAGGGCAGCAACTCATACAAGAAGGGAAGCATATGGAAGATGTGGAGCACATACAGAGGGGGGAGCAGATGGAAGAGATGGAAGAATTGCAAGGGTGGGAGCACATGGAAGCAGAAGAGACTGATGATGTGGATGAGGTGGAAGTAGATGAGCTTGAAGTGGATGATACGGAGGAGCAGGTTGAGGTAGAAGATGAGGATGAAGAACTAGAGGATGGGATGGAGCATGATATTCCTCAAAATTATGGTTCACCAGGAGGGGCTGGTTTACCAGGTGATCTACTCCAAGCATTTGAAACTACCCAGCTGGCTTCAAATTTGCAGGGACAACAAATTCATGAAAACTCTTCAATGGAGCTTTTTGCTCCAAATGCTGAAACACATTTGATGATGGGTGGTCCGTCCATGTATGGTAATGGTCAGAAGAGACCCATTGACTATGAACAGAATACATCACATCCTAATGAAAGTAAGAGGATCAGGACTGAAGGTGGATGGGATCCGAAAAACTCAGAGTTTGGTTTCTGCATGGGCCAAGCTGAACAATTTATGGAGAAGGCCAAGATCATGTATGCGGAGAAGGAACAGGCTTATCATGAATTAAATATGCATCAGCAGTACTTACTCCGTGAGGTGCAGCAAAGGGACGATTACATCGAAAGTCTGGAAAGGAACAGTAATGAGTCACTACAGAAAAAGGATGCAGAGATATACCGGCTTGAACGTGAGCTCGGTCTACTTACAGAGCTTGTCAATGGTTACAGGGAGGCATTGAAAGAAAACAGAAGAGCTTTCCTGGAATACAGACAGCGCTGTCAACTTCCTGAAGAACCTATTTACAAGGACGCTGGTCCAGGAGGTCTTGTATTGAGCGTCACAGAGATAGAGAAGCAGCGCCAACAGCAAGAGAATGAAGATAGGTTGACGCGATTAATGATTGAACAGAAGTTTACTGAAGCATTTGAGGGCTATTGTAACCAGTTTGAGGTACTTCTTTACAAGGTTCAGTTAATTGACTTGGAAAGATTGACACCTATCGAGAATGAGGTGAAACTTCTTAAAGAATTGAGCACAACAAAACGCAGAGCTTCAAAGAAGGATGATTTGGTGCCTACTGAAATAGTATCACCTTCTGCCTAGAAAGTTGGAAAATGACGGTGCTGTGTACTGGATTCTCACTGGACGCATATTTAGGAGGAGATGAATGAACAGAACTTGCAGCATTTTCCATGTTCTGGAATCTCTTCTTGCAACACATTAGTACTAGTTTGTTTGTAATGTGCAGGGCTCCTAATTCCGCTGCTTATATACTATGGTTTCGAGCATCATAGATCTTTTGTTGATAACCCCAACTGCTGTGGGGTATCTTGGGAGATGGATTTTAAATATTTAAACTGAATGTTTTTTTCTTTGAACTGCAATTAAACTGAATGTTTGTTAGCTGCTGACACCTGCATTCAACTTGCTCTATACTATATATATTTCTGCAGCAGACTGGTCATTTTGCAACTCTTATAAGAGTTCTGTTTGATGCATGCTTATGTTTGAGTAAATATTATTTATTAAAACTGAATTCGAATATGATATATATCTAAAGTCCTAAATTATTGATAAGGTGGTCTGGTTATGAGGTGAGTAGTATAAAACTTCTAAATTTTCTGAGGGGTGAGAGGTTAAACAACAGTTCAAATGAAATGCGTGCAATCATGGACTGAAATTCAGATTATAAGAATGTTTATAATATTTTATATGTGCTTATCTTTAAAATCAAAGTATGATTATTTTTTTTATAAATAAACCTAATGTCTTAAATTTAAATCACTGACCAATGAAATTTGAACTATTTTTTCAATATTAATTTGTTACATATATATATTATTCAATATATTTTAAATACATGATTGCTAAATGCAAATCAAAATTGCTGGATGCAATTCGGAGAGATTACACTATTGTCCTTCTTGTTTTTCTGTGCACCTCCATGTAAACACGCGTGTTGTCTAATTCTGTGTGAAATCATTTAATACATAATGCTAGTTTTATGTGTAGTCATTTAACAACCTACACCTACATTACGTTATTTTTATCATGCAGTACATTATATCAATTTTTATCTTAAAATAAATTAACATTTTATTTAACTTTTAAAAAAATATCTTTTGAGTGCTTTATTTGTAAAAAAAAGTCATTTACTTTATAAATAAAACACAAATATATATATATATATATATATATATATATATATATATATACTCCCTCCGTTCTTAAATATCTGCCTTTTGACTTTTTGGCACGCATCTTAAAGTGCTTTGACCATATAGTTAAAAATATTATTTTTGAAATTTTCTTTTTCTGAATAAAAATATTATATCAACACTTTTATTCAAAAAAAGAAATACTTGAAAATAACATCTCTAGCTATGTGGTCAAAGCACCTTAAAATGTGTGCAGAAAAGTCAAAAGGCAGATATTCAAGAACGGATGGAGTATATTAATGTAAATAAAACACATTTTATTTTGTTTTATGAAAAATTATTAAATATTATTCAACTTTCGTTTCATTAAATGCTATTATATTAATATTATAATTTCATTGTCAGAAATAAATTAATAATATATTTTACCATATATTTAATTTAGACATAATATATACAGTAATTGTTTTAGATAATATATCACGTTTCATACGAGTCATGGACATCAGGCGGCCTAAATTTTGATCCGAATTTAGACCGAACCATCTTTTCATTCCAATAGTTTGGCCTAAATTTTGGTACAAATTTATATATCAATATTTTATTCTTTTAACTATCTTTATAATATTATTTAATCTTTTAACAATAATATAATATATCATATTAATATTAAACTCAATAAATTCATTAAATAAGAGAAACATTACATTTAAACAAGAAAAAAAAATCACTTAATTAAATAAAATAAAAATTATCTCAGAGGATTAAAAAATAATCTATTTAATTAAGTTGAAAATTTAGTTTTTATTATGTTTTCGAAATTTTAGTTATTATGTTTTCGTGTAAAATTTATTTGCAATTAAGTTTTATCGAATGTAATTTTTATCTTATATTTAATGTATTGTTGATTTGAATTATTTTAAAAGTGTTTAATTTTATTATATTTCATAATTAATATATATATATAATTATTTAAGTAAAATACATTAAATATAATTTATAACTATTTAGCGTTATATTAAAATATAATCATTCAATTAATTAAATATACAAAACATAAAAAATTATTATTATATTACTAAAAAAGTTTAGTCATGTGAATAATGTCAGCCTAAATTTAGGCCAGTACTATTCACCGATCTAAATTTATACCAAGATTTAGATCAAATTTAATTCGAAATCGGTCAAATTTGGACTTTTAAGCCGCTGTCGGATTTACCGATAATCAGTCAGTGTACTGATGATGATTTAACGTGTATTTTGAGTCGAGAGTCCGCCGGTCAGGTGTGCATCTTGAGCATAGAGTACAGTGAAATTCATTAAGGCTTTCTACCGTCAATTTAGAGTTTAGTGAAATACTGTATTTATTAGGGTGTCATCCATTTAATGCCTGAAAGGATATGAACGTAAATTACTTGTGTGCACAAAGTAAAACCGATTTGCATTTAGCAACATCCTTTAAATATTTATAACTAGAGACATTCAAAATTTTATATTATTATGTATAGATTTTAAATGTAAATTAATCTTAATAATAATATAATTTATTCATACAATACTGCTTTCAAATATAACAACTGAATTTAAACTAATACACCTGGTAAATTAAATTTTAATCAAACCAAACTTATAAAGCATCAAAAACTTTTTAGCCATTTAAAAAGAAATTATTATTTTTTTCTTTAAAAACAAAAACTCTGATGGGGACGTTATACTGCTAGTCACCAATTTTTAGTTATTCCAATATAATAATAATATATTTATTTATTATTATTTAAAATATTAGCGTGAAAAGTCGTCGGATAACTAACCACCAAGACGGTGCTAACAAAAACTCCACCACTGCTTCGGATCTCATTTACACAATATTATTATTTTTTACACGCACGTATGAATTCATACAGTGATGATGAAGCTTTTATTTAGTTAATAATTTATTATTTTATTTTTTGTATATATTTTTCTAAGAATTTTACAGTATGAGGAAGAAGCTCGACACTCGATTTCCTGCGGTATGTTCTTAATTTTTTATATTTTTTTCATGTTCATTAGATGCTTGTTATTCAATTGTGGAATTTTAGGTTAACTTATATTATGCTTGATAATTAGGTTACCAATCAGTTGTTCGTGTAATTAGGGTTTTTTTTTTTTGTGCTTTGTGTGATGTTATATGCAGTTTCTGGTTTCGATGATGGTTGTGGATGATTTCTAGGGTTAGATTGATATGAGTTTTTGATTTTGTTTGGGTGAATAGGGTGTTTATGCGTTGTTGTATGTTTGTGTTGGTAATTGGTGGTTGGGAGTTGTATGTTTGATTTTGATGAGTAGTCGAGGTGGGTGTAGATTGGCTTGATTTTATCGGGAATGGGTGGTTGGTCGGTTTCAGGGGAATTAGGTTATAATTGAATTGGGGGTAATTGGATGGAATTAATCGGGGGTTATAGAGTAAAATTCAATTGGAGAGATTTCGATAAATTTGGGGGAATCAGACACGATCAGACAGAATCAAACAAAACGGGAAACAAATCAGACTTTAATCTAACCAGGAATTTGAGCATCTGTCGACCGTAGCAGAGGCAGATATATATACAGGTGTGTGTTTGTGTATGTGTGTGAAGCCAGAGTGAGAGAGAGTGAAGGGAGGACTGACCATAGCGTAGATAAAGGTGCCGATCCATCCACTGATATTTACCGATCTGTCTAGGCAGGAGGAACTCATCACGGCAGTGCAGCGGTGGCGAATTGATAGAGGTTTCTTTTTCTCTTCTTTAGAAATGAAGACAAGCAAAAGAAAGTTATCAAAGAGACCCTGAAATCAAAATCTTAAATAACAATGCTGCGTAAAACGTGTTTAGTAATATCTTGTTATACATAGAATATTGAAGTTATAATAATATTGATTTTACATAATATACGATGCTAGATTCAATTATTAAATAAACAATAAGTATTCTCGTATTAGTCGCCTGGGAGGATTAGTTCGTAACCCCACCCCACCCCACTCCAAATGTTCAGAAAAATATAAATATAAATATATATATATATATATATATATATATATATATATATATATATATATATTGTTTTACAATCAATACAATAAAAATTTTAGGTGATAATTAAACAGTTAATAGAATTAAAGGTTAATACTTTTTATTATTAATTGTTTTGTAATTTTAATTTATAATAAACTAAATTTATTATGATATAAGAAATATATGGCCTCCAATTAATGATCTGATGAAATTCAACAGCCTATAGAAAGGACTGGACTCCAACCTCCTAGACCCACCGAACAATTTTTAGAACACCGCTTGTGAGGAAGTTATTCTGGGTGTTTCCAGAGTACTTCAGTCAGCCGTCTTGTTTGTGTTCAGTACCTTCTGCCAGGAATTTCAGTAATCTAATTAGTTTGTACATGTACATGGCATGAACCATTACAACATTGTTTCCTTATTTACATAGTGGCCATGACTAGAAGAAAAAGACGCGTGCAAATAAATTAAGGAACATTAGAAGCTTGAGCGTGAGATCAAATGAGAAATGGATGATAGGTAGACTGCTACATCTAGATAGGATTGCTCAAGTCCAGTGTTACAGGATTCGTGAGCAGTGCCATGGAACTGCAACGGGATTCCTTGTCCTGATTTATTGTGTTACACTATTATTTTCATGAAATTTGGAGACACGGGTTATATAGAGAGAAAATGAGGACACTAAATTAGCCATAAATAGAGAAAAAAGGAGAGTGACAGCTTGATATTGGAGACGACTCTAAGATTGAAAATGCAGATGGAAGAAAAAGAAAAACCAATTATACAGGTCCCATATTCGATCTTTGGAGAGATAGCGTTCCACCTAACTGTACTACTTCTACGTACCAAAATGACTCGTGTTCCATGTAATACTGGTTTTGTCTATAGATTGGCTATAGCCTAATAACAGAAGTAGAATACCTGGCAAACTACAAGCGAAAAAATCAGATTAAAATGTGCAGGGGGTTGTACTGCAAAAAAGGATCCCAATTAGTGATTTATTCAATTTCTTTACTAATGCTGCCAACTTTATGTGCTATGTATTGGATTACTTATAAGTAATTAAGGAGGTATTTACTGTGTAGTTTAGAATTAAGAATATTGTCTTGACATCCAAATATGTGATGATGAAATAGATGAGGCTGGTTTTTCTACGGTATCATCATTACCCCTGGGAGGTTCTCATGCTGTTAATATAGATAGGAAAACTTTCTAGAATAGATGGTTAGTACCTAGTTCAGATTTGTGGAGGAATCAGAACGTAAGTGGAATAAATTAGCTGTTTCAAAAGTATTCATGGTTCCCCTTCTACTACTCATTGGCATGATAAAGGTCAACTGCTTGAACCTTTATAATTTATGGCTAGTCTTCTCTCTTGGAGTCAGAACTCAGTGTATGTACTATAGATAGGTACTTTCACTATCGATCTCTAATGCGTTTATTTGAATAAGCAGAATAATGAATAATCAAAGAATCATGTGAATCATTTTTGAGTGGTGAAAAGCATTAGATGATAATTGATGTTTTGGTGGTGAGGTTGAAACTAACTAGTGTGTGCTATTTTTATGGATAAGCTCGTATATGTTGTAATTATCACTTCACAACACTCTTTTGCAGGCCCGTATCAAAAAAATTATGCAAGCTGATGAAGATGTAGGGAAAATAGCCATGGCAGTGCCTGTATTAGTTTGTGAGTAGCTGTTAGCTGGTTCCTGTCTCTCTGAATTTATGTTCCACTTTTGTTTTTAATAGACTGACTGAATATCTTTGCAGCTAAAGCTTTGGAACTATTTTTGCAAGACCTTTGTGATCGTACATATGACATAACACTTCAAAGAGGAGCAAAAACTGTTAGTTCATTGCACTTGTAAGTAAAGATTGTTGTATCAATTAATTTCTCTGGTGCTAATAATCCAGAAACTCTTCTATATCATAGAAAATAAAGAAGCTAAAAAGAACTATATCATGAAGATGTAAATCACCATGTAACTTTATATTTATGTGGACTGTGGAGTCGTTGACATGCTTGTGCTGCAGTGGTCTTCTCTAATTTATCCTTTTTTGTCGATTGACGTCTTACTGATGTAATGCTCATGAATATGTTGCAGAAAACATTGTGTACAAAGATACAATGTATTTGATTTTCTGAAGGAGGTCGTCAGTAAGGTTCCTGATTACACACACACTGAGGCTGGTGGCGATGATGTTAATATGACCAAGAGAAGGTAGAACGATTTCTATTATGTTTCTTCCATGATTTCCTGTATACTACTAACTGCTGCTATTTTTGTCATTTGTCATCTTCGTATATCTTAAGAGTTTTTGATAAGATCTCATTTCTGTGCTGGTGTTCATGTATAAATGCAAATTTAATTGTGTTCTTGCAGGAAAATTACCTCCGAAGAAGCCAATGATAGTGATGAAGAATCAAAGAGGAACCGGGTGGTACGTTGCATCATTATTTGTACCTTTTAGTGGGATACGTTAATTCACTGTTAAAAATGTAACATATCTTTCAGGGCCTCTCAAAATTAATACAATGTTAACCCATTAGTATACACAAAGACCTCTAATTCACCCACACGGGCATTTTAAAGTCACCAATCTAAAGCTGATATGTGTATGGCTTTTAGTTTTGCACCTGTTGTTTTGCGGGGATTTCTGTTAAATAAGTAGAAGCAAGAGCTGTACAGGTTTGATAATATTGCATGATCAACTTCTCAGTTTTTCTTCTCTTAAATGCTATTTTACTTGAATAATTTATTTAATGTAGAACTTAAATGGTTCTTCTTAGGTAAAATATACCTGACAGGGTGGGATCATATCAATCAGGGATAATTATATGCATGGTAAAAGAATTAAAAATAATAATAATTGAGGCTGGGTAGGCTGATCTATACATCTGAGGTAGGACAAGATATAAGATGGAAAACAATAAAAAAAAGAAGTTTAGGTTGATTAACCACAGAAAACCTACTATCGATAGGGTGAATAAACCGCAAAAAAACGCTGCCATTACATTACTAACATAACCTGGAATACTCCTAATAGTCTAGTTAGCTGATATAAGTAAACTACATAATGAATTGCAATATACTTTATTCCAAATAATATTATAAATTAAATACATTTTCTGATCCCTTGTACAGTTGCTTCCCTCAGCGACTGATCTGAATAAGATTGTGTAGAGCCTGCTCGGCTTAAGCTTAAAGTACCCACTATAGCCACAGACAACTTGATGTCGCGTTTGGTTGGGTGTAATGATATCAGGATGGAATGGAATGAAGTATGTACTCTTTTGTGGATTTATAATTATTTATTTTCCTCCATTCTATACCATTCCTAATATTCTTTACTAGAGCTCAAACCCCCAGTAAGGAGTGCTCCATTCTCCTTCATACTCATTTTCCTCACGAACTTTATAACTAAAAGATTTGCACCCTCTCATTTTTGTTCACTCTTCCCTCTCACATCATTTCTTTTTCCTTGAATTTTATTCACAGTTTTGCGTCCCATTCCTTCCATTTCATTCTCTCCATCCAAACGGATTTTGTCTTATGTTTTCAGTTGTTAGGACTTAGGTTATACCATTCCAAGTGACAGTTATTCTAGTGATGGTTTGATAATTTGTACTTTCCAAATTCTATGGTATAGCAATCTGTCTTTGCTACTTTTGTTCATTCAGTGATTTTCCTGGTTGATAATATCATGTCAAATCGGCATCAATTATTATATTAATAGAGCATTACATGTTTTTACTGCGTCAGCATGAACCAAGCCAAGTGAGCAGCAGCGGTAGCAAGGGAAGAGGCAGGGGAAGAGGAAGAGGCCGAGGTAGGGGCCGGGGTGTTCGATCGGCAGATAAAGAGGCTGCCCAAACTGACTTTGACTATGACTCTTGCAACAATAACCGAATATTGGTGCCTGTAGCAGCAACAGAGGTTGCAGATGATGCTTCAGAGTTGAAGGAGGTTCCCAAAGATAGTATCAACATCAGTAATAATTCTAATCAAGCTTCACGGAACTTTGACTTGAATGCTGATTTAGATGATAATGCTATAGATAAAACTCCCACTGAGGCTCCAAGCCTGCCATCAGCGACGCCAACAGCACCTAGAAGTGAAGATGAGTATCCTGGATGGCCTCTTTCTGAAATGGATAGGATACCCATTGATCCTGTTGATCTTGCAAAGCTCAATTCAAGGATGGATGATGATGATGAAGATTATGACGAAGAAGGTTAAATGAAAGAAGCTTATGATAAAGAAGGGTAGTTGAAAGAAGTAAAGCTTGTCCAGTTGCAATTAATTGTTACAGCGGTGACAGGTATAGGCAGATATTGGCAGAAGTACCTGTTCTTTAGGATTAACATTTCCTCTTGTTTTCAATTAAATATGTTCATATATTTCTTCTACTTGTATCTCATCAGATGATCATTCTCTAAAAGCTGTTTGCTAACGGGAGTTTTAGAGGTAGGATGTCCTCAGGGAAGGCACTTGGTTAAGTTAGTTAAATTAGTGACAGTATGAATGTGTTGACATGGTTGCGCATGTCTCCGTACATGGCACTATTACGATTTGGAAATCCCTACTATATTCGTACACTTTTGGCCTATTATAGCACTAGCACACCAGCTGACGTCAATCAATTCACCTTTGTATGTAACAAACATCAACCCGCTTCCGAGTCTTGACTTGTTCATAACGTTTTGGCCTTCAACTTATGTCAAATGAAGTTATTTATATGGGTCGTGTTGAGAATCAGAGGTTTTGGAAGTTATGTTTGAGAAAGAATTAGAGGTTTGAGCCATATCACTAATTTTGCAGCATGGCCGGGACGGGGAGTGATATGTAATGTAAAATTTTATAAACAAAGATGTCATATTTTTGAATTAAAAAAAAAAGGATAAATATTTCAAATTTGATTAGATAATAGTATTTTTGAATGAAAAAAAAAAACAGAGATCAATATTTCATTTAAGATTCAAGATATTCAAATACTATAAATTTGAAAAATTTTAAATTTCAAATACTTTACAAATAAGATACATTTTCTTCAACACAATTTCAAGAAAAAATAAACTTCATAGGGTACATATTATTCATAAAAGCAATATGAGTTTAACATCACATGTTCCTAGACACGAACTTGTTCCTAGACAAATCTTAAAGAAAATGGAAATTAATAGAGTACATATTGGTCATAAAAACAAAATTAGTTTCTTCCTGATATAAATATCTATTGTGAAAGCATAAAGCTAAAAATGTTTAACTCTAAATTTCCACTCTCCTTGCACAGGATCATATGACACAAACTCAGCACCTTGTTCTGCTGCTTTCTTCATCAGCTTTTCTCTGTACTTGTCAACCTTCGGTCCATTAATGTGTTGGTTTCCAGCTTTATCGAAACACTTAATGTTGCAAAGGGTAATCTCTGCTGGCTTGTTTAAACCTTGCCCAACTGGCAGTTTCTTGTTCTCATCCATAGAAAGAATTACCTCGTGATTTCTAAACACAATGTGTGAGTTGACATCAAGCTGCCGCACGTCTGTCTCTCCGAAGAACTTGATGCGCCCATAACGCTGATGGCCAACAACAAAGTCCTTAACATGGCTGCAGAACCCCGGCTCAAAGCTTTCTTTTATTGCCAATTCCTCGACTCGGGGTTCAATGAAGTAGTCACTGTGTTTCAGCTTTGGCATCAGCCCATAAACATTGGAAGAAACTAAGTTTTCAGAGGGATGATCACTATTAACAGAATTGGTTCCACGGCTGTGTTCAGCAGCAAAAGCTTCACCAGGGTTCCCTACAACAGTTAATGAACAACATTAACAGTTTGTTGACGAAGTGATAATAGAAGGGAAATTAACAATGCTATAAACCCTATATTCATTACTAAACTCCGGATATGTTTAGTTTTCTACTAGGACTATAATATGAATACTAAGAAACAGTATCTTTGACTAAACCGACTACAGAAAAAGACATCTGACAAATCTTCCATATTAAACGGATTCAAGGAACACACATGACACTTTTTACCAGCAGATATTTGCCCAAATAGTTTGTGCAATAACATTTATCACTAAGCCCAAGTTTAGTTGATACTGCATATACAAACACACACACACAAACAGTTCCTCACGATGTTCATATCAATAAAATATAAGATAACCTGGAACACAATTTAAATAATGACTAATGTGTAAGAATTTGAAGCCCCTTTCTTTGTAAGTAAGTGATCCTCAAATATCTGTGAGGGACAGATTCATTATAGTGATATAGAAGGGATTTCTATGTTGTATGTACAGCTTACCAGCTTTGTCCTCATAAATGAAACCATCCTCGAGAGATTTAGACAACTCAATAGAGACTTTACCTGAAAAAAATTTATATAGAAGTAACAACATTAACATATAACAAAAGATTGCTTAAAGGTTTGATGCTAGCTTATTATCAGTGTCCATAAGTACTCAGTTCTATCTGATATGGCAGTATAGACACATTTGCCTGACACATTTACCTACTTTATTGTTCTAAATTAAGCTTTCTGAAAGTAGTACATAATAGAAAAATACAAAAAGCACGACATTGATTTACAAAACACTAACCATTCTCATGCACATAAATAGATGTATGCTTGAGGCGAGATATATTCTCGAAGCCAATTTTGATAAACCACTCTTCAGATGGACCAGATATCGAGATTCCCGAATCGTCCTTCAGCAGGAGTGGAACCTTCGTCCTCGCTGTGGGGGTTTCTTGAGTATCAGCAGAAAATACCACCTGAATGCGCATTAAGTGACAAATTCACAAACTGAAGGTTCATATTTTTTTATCCATCAAGGAGAAAGGACGAGAAAGAATACAGGATCTTAATCAATGAATACTGATCTCCACTAGTGTCATGAATCTTACCTCTGTACCATTACCTTCACGAATACCTTTTGGTGGCAGCAACAGCTTCTGTTCTTCATTTGCCGACTTATTGACCTGTTTTAAAGATAAAGAGAACATTACATGAACAATAATAGCTTTATCAACAATTAATATATTGTCATGTGAAGGAAGACACTTGAAGATACTATGTGTTGACACACACTTGATCTGACAACGGTACCTTGACTTCACTACATGTTGCAGAGGCATTTGCCAAGTTATTGGCCTGTATTGAAAATTAAGAGAACATTACATGAACAATAATAGCTTTATCAACAATTAGTAAATTGCCATGTGAAGGAAGACACTTGAAGATATCACACTTGATCTGACAACGGTACCTTGACTTCACTACATGTTGCAGAGGCATGGTTGAAACAAATTATGCCTCGACATCTTATTAGTTAGTTCATAATGTTTATACCCGCAATTCTTTACTTCATATATTGACATTGTCATAACTTATTCCTAAAGAAAACCCTGGTCCTCATTTAAGTGTGTTATTGTAGTGAATTTGCCAATGAATACATGTTTTACCTTTTACCCTAGTAAAAAATTTGATATAATAAAGTATTCTATAAAATTTCAAATCCAATCTATACATCCTTACTCTTTAATTGTGACTAAGAAAGTAGCATTTACCAATACTTAGTAGTACCAAATGAAAACTAAGTGTTTCGAAGTGCACAGAACTTACAGGTATACTACAAATCCCTTGTCTTACTGATGTACTAAGAAAGTAAGTAGCATTTACCAACACTCTATAGTAACAAATGAAAAAAAAGTGTTTAGATGTACAAAAAACTTACAGGGACACTGTAAATCCCATATCTTACTGATGTAGTCTTCGGACCTTCAACTGCAAGTGGTGTCTCAGCCCTAGATCTAGATGGTGATGGATCATCAAGAGTTGATATACTTGGAGCGAAATTGCAAGGAACATATGCAGTGACTGGTGTCGTAACAGATGTGCTGCATATAGAGGTAGATGGTGCAGAGGAAGTATAGTTAAAATAACTGGGTCCAGATGTAGAAGCTTTGCTAGCAGATGTACTGATAAGTGAGGGATTTGGATGTGAAAACGGGATGGTCGCACCAAATATAGAGGGAGGCTGAGTTATTAAAGTATAAGCCCCCTCATGTGAACCATTTAAAAAGGGGTTACAAGAAACAGGTGTGCTACAGGTTGGGAAGGTAAAGCATGTAGGTCTGGAAGCAAATATATTGGGTGGCACAGAAGGCATAGCATTCTGAAATGAGCTACCAGTTCCAGAAACATGACTCCTGAAATAATTTAATTGTGCTAAATCATGGTCAACTCTACCACCTGCAAAAAAAAGGGGTATGTTAACTGTTCCAAAGAAAAATGATAAATACATTACAAAGTTAAGCACACACCTGCATTATTGAACTGATAGTCTTCCCACCTCAATTCTTCAAAGCTTTTGTTTGGGTATTCAGGCATAACAGATATTGGAATAGCTGTACTAAAATCAGGTAACTGGGTTTTTGAGCAACGCATTACATTGCTGGCTGGTGGTCCAGATCTTGCGCTGTGAAATAGGGGTATGTCACCTGAAATGTTTACAGGTTTTTTTACTAACACTCCTCGTCAATAAGAAAAGAAATGAACTTGACATGTAAAACACAGGCATACCATTATCTCCTAACTGTTTGTCCTCCCATCTCAGCTCTTCATGACATTTATCTCTAAAAACAGGCATGGCAGATATGGACATAAATCTTGTAGACTGTTGTGAAACATGATCCATCTCAACAGTTTCAGTGTAAGGTGCCACTCTACTTCCTCCACAATTAACCTTAGGAGTTAACGGTCGAGAACTTGAATCCCGAAATAACGGAGTTTCAACTTGGCAGCCTGCGAAGAAGAAATCAGTAACTATATTTATTATACAAACAAACAAAAAACAATACAGTGAACACGAGATTAATATAATAAAGATGGATACTCACCCGGATATGGACTCTGAATTTCATCAGAACATGTACTAGTTTCATTCAAGTTGCTGATGGTACCAAATTGCGTAGTTGTTTGGCCAGAAGTAAATCCTGGGGAGCTGGATGCATTAATGGTAGGAGTCGGAAAATGTGTGGTAGATCCTGCAGAATGGGGAAAACATAATGATACTTGGTCTTTAACTACTATATTTCTTCTTGTTTGTATCGGTATGGTTTAAATTAATTGTATACTAATTTCTTTCCTGTTGTAATACATTCAGTGTTTATACTTGTAATACTAATTAACTGATTATACTTATACTTGTATACAACACATATTAACTAATTTTAGTACTATTTACATACTTACTACATTTGCTATAGTATAATGATTGCTAACTGCTAAAGCATAGTTGTGCTGATTTGTGATACATTCTTGAGGTCCCAAATCATAACAGTGAAGAAGATCATTGTGTGAATCTTGATGAAGAAGAATGGCCTAACTTTGTGATACATTCTTGAGGTCCCGAATCATAACAGTGAAGAAGATCATTGTGTGAATCTTGATGAAGAAGAATGGACTAACTATGTATTTTTTTGTTACATTGACTTTAACTTATTGTGGACTTAATCTATATGATGGTGAATTTTGTTGCTTTATCATATATGACAATTATGTTTTTGCTTATGGATGTCTTCTTATCTATAAATTTATAATATTTTGCATTATATACCATTTATGTATGTATATTTATTTGCCTATGATGAATCTGCACGTGACGCATTGCGCCTTGCGCTTATGCCCCACAACGCGTTTGTGTTTCGATGCGCATATCATGCTTAATAACACTGGGAATATCCAAGTCCAACACAAAAAAAAAAATTGAACATCTACAAAACTGCAGCTTTGTTTTACCAGAAAAATAAAAAAAATCATAAAATTTTTATAATATTTTGCATTATATACCATGTATGTATGTATATTTATTTGCCTTTGAGGAATCTGCACGGGACGCATTGCACGCGCTTATGCCCCACCCCCACAAGGCATTTGTGTTTTGATGCGCATATGGTGTTTAATAACATCGGGAATATCCAGGTCCAACACAAAACATTTTGAACATTTACAAAATTGCAGATTTGTTTTACCAGGAAAACAAAAAAAATCATGTAAATCACACTTCAAATACCATATTGACACTAAACTAATCAGAAAAATTATACCCCAAATATAAAAACCACATAAAAATAAAGAGAAACTATTAGCTTTACAGGGAATCACAGACAAATGTCTGTAGTAAGTATACCTGAATACAAGCCGCATATAGGAGATGATAGAGCTGCTTGTGTTAATGTAGAAAATAATGGAGCTCCGCACGCAGGCACTGAAAATGAACCATTAGTTGGGGACGACACAGAGGTTGTACCATCAGTTGGGGCAGGCGGAAAATGACTTATACCCACCCCAAAAGTAGTCGCTGGAGTTCCACCATTGGTGGTAACTGGCCCACGAGGATAACTACATTGCCATGCAGGCACTGAAGTTGCTGTGTTACTAGGGTTGAACCAAAAAGAATTAGTACTTCGTCCAAATGCAGGCACTGTGGTTCCCCAATCGGCACTAACACACCCAAAAGGAGTATTACTTTGCCCAAATGTCGGGATAGAAGTTCCACCATTAGCAGGAGCGAACCCAAAAGTAGCACTATTTTGCCCAAAGAGAGGTATGGAAGTTCCGTCATTAGCAATGGGAGACCCAAATGTAGCATTACTTTGTCCATGTGTAGGCATGAGAGATCCTCTATTAGCAAGGGGACACCCAAAACCAGAACTAGTTTGCCCATATGTAGGCATAGAAGTTCCACCATTGGCAAGGGCAGACCCAAAAGTAGCATCATTTTGTCCATGTGTAGGCATTAGAGTTCCTCTATTAGCGAGGGAAGACCCAAAAGCAGAACAAGTTTGCCCAAATGTAGGCATAGAAGTTCCTCCATTAGGAAGGGCATACGCAAAAGGAGGAGAACTATTATGCCCAAATGTAGGCATGGAAGTTGACACAGGCGCAAAAGTTGAACCATTACTCGGGGTGAACCCAAAAGGATAACTATTAAGGCCAAAAGGATAACTATTAAGGCCAAATAGAGGTGCATACCCATTGATACCGCTAAACAGAGATGGATCACTATACCCATAAGGATAACGCTGAATACTACTTTGCCCGTATGGAGGCACCGCAATTCCCCCCGAAAATCCACCACCATAACAACTACCACTCTGTCCAAACGCAGGCCTCAATTGAAAAGCACTGCCAGCCGAAACATTACGCTTCGTCCCATTATCACCCAACACAGAGTTATACGTACTCATTCCGCTGCTCAACAAACAAACACACACACAACAATCATCAACACGTCTACCACGGAATTAATCATAAGAAACCAAAACCAAATTAATCGAATTCTCGATATTCAAACAACAACAAATATTCTGATCACTCTAAACTAAATTTAATTTAAACAAAGAATCACAAAATCAATCATCACGAGTTCACGACATGCAATAACAAAATTAAAACAGTGTATAACATGAGAAAGTGCAGTGGAATTAACCGTACAGTGAAAGGGGAAAGCGATCATGCATAAGAGAATGAGAGAATACTTACGAGCAGAGTTAGTGGAGAGATGAGCAGAGAATAATGAGGGTTTAATTTGGGAGCGAGGGTTTGTGAGGAGATATATATAGTGACTCAACTACTAGCTTTATTATTAAGCGCATTCGCTATGTACCTTACGCGACACGCCTAATGTGTGTTTTTAATTAATCAAGTATTTTCTGAAATTTTTTATTTTATTTCAAGGGGTTATGTTTAGATGTTTCGAAGTTAGAAGCTTGATGAAAGTATAATTTCATGTATCAGATTTTTTGTCGAAATATGCTTCCTTTTTTGATATATAATAAAATTCTTATCTTTATGTTGTCGATATTTATCTCAAATTCCGAAAGATTATCCATAAAGAATAAGATATATTGTGGGACTTATATACTTATTCGGGCTTATAATTGGATCACGAGCTCACTTAAGTCTCTTTTTGTGATCTATATGTGTTTGGTCGACCGGACCCTTGTTGAGTTGGTGCTGAATTCCCCTGAATTGAATTAGTATCCAGGCCTTAAAATAAGCTTTGAATTAATTAAATATATTATTTAATATATTAATATTAAATATATTAGAAGCCTATAATTCAAGACCTATTTTAAGGCCTATTATATATTAATACATTATAATAATACATATTATTTAGTTAGAATAAATTTTAAATAATTAATAAAGATCTATGGGTTAATATATTCTATTGGAAGTGTTCGTTCTTAATTATTAAGTCATCAAAATTAAAAAAACTAACCCGGATTACTAAGTACTTAAAATTCGGTCGAAGAAATATAATTATATGAAAATATTTAAATACGTAACAATTATAATATAAGACTCTTTAAAATATTCTATAAATTAAGCAGAACCGTAAATCAAATATCCCATCAAAAATTTAATTAAAAATCGAGCCGTACACAGTGACCAAATGTAGAAGCCTGTGCTGCTGATGAGCTGATAATTGAGGGAAGTGGAAGTGATCATGGCCTGGTTGGATCATCTCCAGCACCTGCAAAATTGAAATGCATAACAATTAAGACAAGAGAACTCAATGCAAAACAGCATTGTATTGCACCAATATAAATAATAATAAGTACATTGCAAAATGAAGCATACACTTGGCCCTCACCATGCATTTGCAGATTCAAACACATTTCACTAATTGAACTTCTGGTAACAAAAGGGAACTAAAGATGGTCAATAGCAGAAAAATGAAATATATATAGTCGCAATCAGCACAAAATTTTAAGGCCTCGGAAGATGAATGAAGAAGAGATAGAAATGTGAATACTTGCGAGTAGAAGAAGACATTGTAGAAAGTCGAAAGCGGAACGAATATTGCAGGGTCTGGAGAATCAATTGCAATATGGGTCTTGAGAGTATGGGAATTTCGGTATCACAAAGAGAAGTTGTTTGATTACTTAGAGCAAGTCCAACACTATGCTAAGAGGTTCCCTAAAAATATTATAAAATAATATGTCTTAGTGATTTAGCACAAGATTACATGAGCTCCAATAGTACTCCCTATATCCATTCCCTATTATTATAATAATATTAAATAGTGGAGGAGAGAGGGAAAAAGAGAGAGAAATGATGTGGAGGAGAGAGGGAAATGAATATTTTAATGATAAAAATAGTTTAGAAGTGGCTAGCATATTCTAAAAATAGGGAAGGGGAGGCTTGTGCTAGTGATTTAGCACATCACTAGCATAGTGTTGGTTTGCAATTTTATCCCATATTCCCTATTTTTGGATTTAAGACTTGATTTAGCACACCTACTGGACTTGCTCTTATATTTAAAAAATCTATTTTTGTCCCCATGATACAATTATCTGTCCCACGAAAAATAAATCTTTCATTTCTGCTTCAAGGAATATGAAAGAGCTTGAAAACAAATGTGTCCCGACAGATTTCGTGGAATCTTCTATTCAGAACAAATACAAATGATGCATAAATAACAAATCTCACTGTCTGAATTTCCACTTATGTTATTACTACTTGCAACGTTATATATGTGTTTAACTAGTTTAATAATCTCTCAAACGGCTTGATAAATGACTAGTATAAGAATTCTCAGTTTCAATTTGTCTGCAGAGAAACATACATATAAACTTCTACAAGAAAGATGCATGTAAGTTATCCGTATATTTATAAGGATACAGGTCTCTTACAAACGTATATTAGTAACATATGATGAACGGAAAAAAGATGCTACAATATCATTAAGTAGAAAATTAGCTCGTCTTAAGGTTTTTCACGTCAAACAGTTTTTTTCCGCTCGACATATGCTAGTATCATTCATATGTTCTACAAGATTATTGAGCTGAAATTTACCCCGTCTTAAGATTTTTCACCTCAAGCATTTTCTTTCCGCTGGACGTATGTTAGTATTATTGGTGTACTGCTGTCATAACTGTCATTTCTTAAATGGCCACAAACTATAGCTGGTGCAGTCTGCACAATATGTAGTGTAGTATAAAACCATTCACAACACAATTAAAATTAGATCGTCAACTAAGATGGAAATATTTTGTCATATGCCCACGCCTTACAATGTTGTTTTAGTTTGTTTGTTTCTTCTGTTTTTATCTTGTTAATTTTTGTAACAACAACCTTTTTATTCTTTTTTATTCTGTGTTTTGGTCACCAAATCTAAGCACTAGAATTCTACAAGAATGTCGATGAGTTTGATGGCTAGTGCGATTTGCACAACGTTTTTATTAGCCTATTTATTCGTCAGTAGATTCTATGTTATCCAACACTAAGCAGGACTGACATTTTTCTACTAGCAGCCTTAATTCTCTCCCTATATACCAAGCTTTGTGATTTCCGGACATGGTTAGTGCTTAATTAAGCTGCTAATTATCTGATTATGTCATCTACTTATGCGTAATTGTGTGTGAACTGATTCTTTGTTCACATTATGCCTTTCAGGGGGCAGAAGATGGTGGCAAGGACCACCTGTTTCTCAACCCGAAAAAGGGGGGATTTCGAGCTGCCTCCTTTGTTTTCGGTAAGCACACTATCGACGCTTGCATGTCACAAAGGCTTGTTTAGAAATGTTGTCCTAGCTTTACTGCTTATATTTGTTTTAGTGTTCTGTTTGATTGGGAAAAGTTAGAAATTTTGCGTTACACTATGATCCTGGTAAACTCTCCTTCTAGCACATTAAGTTTAAAAGAACCGGTAACTTGACAAAGTGTTACGTTTATGTTTTAATCATTGGTTCTTCCCAGACACCTTATGATTATGGTTCTTCCCATGTTATTGATATCTTCATAGCAAATTAAGCACAATAGTTTCAGAAATGCAAGTACCATACATACTGTTAACTTCTATTCTAAAAGTTAATTAAGATGTTAGAAACATAAATAATTGCTGTATAAGTTGCCCTGTTTGAATGATGATGATCTATATGCTCCTCTGGTTTTCAGGGTTAACGTCATTGGACACTACGGCGTTTATAGTATGTATAGTAACAATGTTCCTATACTTCATGAGAGTGATGTACTTTGACCTCGCGGGTGCTGCAAACACCATGACAAACTTCATGGGTTCCTCGTTCTTGCTCTCTCTTGTTGGTGGCTTTATCTCAGACACCTATATCAACAGATTCTATACTTGTCTCATCTTTGGCTGCGTCGAAGTTCTGGTACCAACTATATTTCACGGCTTTCATATATTCACATAAGTACTCAGGAACCAATTGTTGGTATCCTAAAAGTAGTTATAAAGACTAAATTCTATATACTGTGTAGGCTTTTGCATTGATGACAGTTCAAGCGAATCTTAAATCCTTGCATCCCAGCAATTGCAGAACGACAAATTGTGTGGAGTTAGGCAATTGCAAAAGATCAAGTTGCCTAGAAGGCAGCATTGCGTTCATGTTCTATGTCTCGCTTTGTTTACTAGCACTGGGCAGTGGCGGTGTCAGGGGTTCCCTTCCTTCTCTTGGAGCCGACCAATTTGATAGTAATGATCCAAAGGAAGCCAAGCTTCTCGGAAGATACTTTAATTGGCTTTTGCTCAGCACAACAAGTGGTTCTATAATTGGTGTTACTGTGATCGTGAAAATTAGCTTGACATATGGATGGTGGTGGGGCTTTTTCTTGTCTACATTACTTTGTTTTATTGGTTTTAGTGTTCTTTCCCTTGGGGCTTCATTCTATCGTCTGCAAATTCCTGGAGATAGTCCCATAATACAAGTTCTGCGGGTATGAACAATCTTTTCTTTCCCCAACTGATTTCCCAAATATTCCAACTTTGTTGGAATTTAATTGTTCCGTTGTGCTTGCCAGGTTTTGGTAGCAGCATTTAGGAACCGGAAATTGTCACTTTCTGAGAATGCTGATGAACTATACGAGTCCAAGGAAGAAGCAACACTTGCGCCAAAACTTTCACACACCAATCAATTCAGGTTATGCTTCTACTCAAAAGCAATTTCTATTTCTTATTTAGCAGCAATTCTTCAAGTCAGACCAGATGCTAATGAACTCCCAATGTTAACTACTGGAGTAGTAAAGAAATCTAATAAGTTAGACTTTTCTGTGTTTTCAGTTGGTTGGACAAAGCTGCAATATACCGCGCAGAAGGCACAACACCATGGACACTCTGTACAGTGACTCAAGTCGAGGAAGTAAAGATTCTAACAAGAATGATGCCCATTTTATTCAGCACAATAATAATGAACACATGTCTGGCTCAACTCCAGACCTTCTCACTTGCACAAGGTAACATAATGGACCTACGCTTAGGCTCATACAAGTTCCCAGCAGCTTCAATTCCCGTCATCCCTCTGCTTTTCATAAGCATTCTCCTCCCCTTTTACGAATTCATCTTTGTTCCATTTGCCCGAAAAATCTCTGGCCATCCCTCAGGAATCACCCAACTCCAACGCGTTGGAGTTGGCCTTGTTCTTTCCGCGGTCTCAATGGCTGTTGCAGGTTTGGTTGAAGTTAAACGACGAAACCAGTCCCTCCTAGATCCTAAAAATCCCATCAGCCTTTTCTGGCTCTCTTTCCAGTATGGCATTTTTGGTATTGCAGACATGTTCACATTTGTTGGATTGCTTGAATTTTTCTATAGGGAGGCTCCGGTTGGGATGAGATCACTGTCAACTTCATTTACATATATCTCGTTGTCTTTCGGATACTATCTGAGCAGTGTTTTTGTAGATATCATAAATTCAGTTACTGAGAAAATAACTCCAAGCAAACTCGGGTGGCTGCATGGCCTAGACTTGAACAAGAACAATCTGAATCTGTTTTACTGGTTTTTAGCCATTCTTAGTTGCATAAATTTTCTCAACTATCTGTATTGGGCTACATGGTACAAGTACAAAGTTGAAGAAACTGATGCAAAAGCAGCCATTGATGTGGATAGTTCCAAAGGCCAAGATGATGTAGGCAAACTCAAAGTTGAAGCTCAAGAAGAATTTGCAAAGACTAAAAATGAGAGCCAAGATCCCAGGACTACAAGTGAAGCCGAGAAGGATGGATCCAGTCACACAAATGGAGGCCAAGAAGATGCATCAAAGCTTAAAAATGAAGAACGCGATGGTTTAGAAACCACAAAGGAAGCAACTAGCGTTGGCTTGTAAGAATTGTAGAGATTGGTCCATAATATCTGATTATACTGTTGTTAAACCCTGTTTATCATGTTGTTGCATAATGAATTTTGATTATTAGTAAGTGGCCTCAAGAGGATTTGTGTAACGTTCCAAAATATAAGTTGTCGTCTAGCTTAACTTAAAAATAACTTGTTCTAAAAATAATTTTGAATAATTTTAATATTTACAATTTATTATATATAAAAATTATGACAATCAGAAATCAGATTTAATTGTTGAAACACATAACAAAAATTAATCGGCAATCTTAGATCGAACCCAAAATCTGGAGACGACGAACGGATAGGTCTACAGAATAAATCAGAAATTTAATCAGCTCGGTAAGTTCAGAGATTAATTAATGATTAATCCGCCGCAGATTAATTTTAAAATAACTTGTTAAAGCCGAATAACTATTAAAATAACTTGTTAAAGCCGAACAATCGCACAAGAGAATCTATAAAGTTTATTTAACAAAATAATTAAGACACTTTGAGAAAGACGATCTGATCCGAACAACACAACAACGGTAATCAGCAACCCCACGGGAAAAGAAAGGATTCCAATTACAGAAAACACAATCAACTAAAACACAAATACATGGAGCCCTCGACAACACCACAATACCTACTAGTAATTAACTACTAAACAAACAAACAAACAAATATCTTCAACATCATGATAAAAGAATTCGGCAACACCAAGTGAGTGCAACAAGAGCCGAATTCTACTTGGTGAGGACATAGAGAGCATACAAGATCCCTGGGAGGTACCCCAAGAACGTCAGCAACAAACAGATCCAGAACTCAACCTGCACATCACAACATTTTTCAGTACATATCTCGGTTTATAAGTCGGAAACAGTTTTTAGTTACGAAGCCAAATATATCGTGTTTTTTTTTAATAAAATGTAAAACACTGACCTGACATTCGAATCTGAGGAAAACACCGAGTGGGGGGAGGATGATAGCCAAGATGATTTCAACAAATGTAGCGGTTCCCATTTTTTTTTTTGCCTTGGAACAAAGAAAATTAGAGAGTAGAAAATGAAATGAAACAGAGGAAATGCAGTTATGGTGTTATGTCAAGTGGGTGGGGAATTTATAAGCAAGATGGACACGGCAGAGCATATAATGAATACACGTGTCGAGTGGTGGTTTGGTGCACACAACATAGTCGACCAAACAGGCTTTCCAGTGTGTACTCTCGAACGTTAAAGAGATAAGGAGAGTAAATGTAACGTATGCTTGTGCGTGCAAGTGGGCCCACTACGTAGGATGAGTTAAAATTCACGGAGTATCTAACCTTGAATTTTATCCGTCAAAAAAAAATAAATAAATTAAAAAAAAAAAATCTAACCTTGAATTTTGCTGTACTCGCGCCGGGACATTTTTTTTTTCCGAAATTACTCGCGCTGAGACATGCACCCTCCCATAAATTGATTATTAAATTTTTACTAAAAAACTTGAAATACATTGTAAAACTGTATTTTAGAACATACTCCCTGCATCCCAAAGTAGATGACCCCGTTGACTTTGAGCACATAATTTAAGGTTCATTGACCACATAGCTACATGACTTATTTTTAAAATTTTATTTTTGCAAATAAAAATTAAAATATGAAATTTTAATTTATAAAAGAAAAAATAAAAAAATAAATTTCGGAAGTAGACGGTCAATGCACCTAAAGTTACGTGCCCAAAGTCAACTAGCTCATCTAATTTGGGATAGAGGTAGTATTTAATTGTGTGTTGTGCCTCTGGATAGTATACAGTGGGAACGGGGACGCGACATGGACTTTAATCCTCCCGCAAAGTGTCGTTGTGTAATTAAAAAATCTCAAAAATAAATTACAAAACTATATCTTATAAGAATATTGAAAGAGCAGTATAGAATTAAATGAGATAGATAGAGTAATGATGAAAAAAGCTATGAAAATGAGTGGGAAAGGCAGAATATATAAAATTATGTTTGCAAAACTTTTTGAACTTCCGCTGGTAGTCCAACTGTCTGTCATACTCCCACCGTCCCTCCCATTTCTTTGCACTTTCTTTTTTGGGATGTCCCATCCAATTCTTTACATTTCAAAACTTACCAAAAATAGTTAATGGGTCCCACCACTTCTCCACTTTTCTTTCATTTTCACACTACTTTTACTCCACTATCTTCTTTTTATACATTAAAAATCAATGGGTCCCACCACTTCACCCACTTTTCTTCCTCTTTTTAACTACTTTATACATATTTCTTAACCTCCGTGCCCAACCCATTTGATAAGAAATGGGAGGGACGGAGGGAGTATTAAATTTAGGTTAATTTAAACGATAGCAGATATAATTGGATAAAACATCTTCTGTTTCTAAATAATTGACACCTGAATTTTTATAGATATAAGAATTAGTTAAAACACACTTTTATACAAAAAAGAATAGATTTTAAAATAATAATTCTACTTATAAGAACAAAGAACTTTAAAAAATATATAAAACAATTAAATTTAAATTATTTAAAACTTGGAGTAATTAATTTGCGACAGGGACTGTATTTTATATATGTTGGCCGACTACGCAGATGACAAACATGCACCTTTGAAACAAGGGAGATGGTGGTTACAAACAGCTCACTGTCATTAAATCTGAACACGTGGCATATCCTAAATTTGCGTGTGATATCCTTCTACTACAAGTATTGTCCACGAGCTGTAGCTACTTAAACGAGTTCCATCAGGTCGGAGGACAACACAGCTGTTGTTAAAAATTATTATATTATTAAAAAAAATATTGATAAAAAAATTATCATAAAATTTGTTAAAACTTCCTGCAATAATTGGAAAAAAAAATGGAAGAATTTGCATTTTATAGAACTAGTTTTTGAATAAATCATCATTCAAATTATTTTTAATTTTATTAAACAATTTTTATCTATATTTCAAAAAAAACAATAATTATCATTTGCAACAACAATAATAAACGATATGTATGTTTCGAGTCCTCGACTCCTCGTGAGCATTATCACGCCAGCATGTTACAGTTGGTTACAAAGTTCTTTGGTTTGTCGGTGTGACCTGTTTATGTGATCTTATTTTTTTAAATAAATTGTTTATTTTTTAATAAATCATATATATATATTATTTATTTCTGTAAAAAAATATTAAACTTCTACTAAAATGTCATACGAATATGAAATTTTTCAAAAAAAATGCCTCTTTTCATTAAATATGGAGGAACAGACGCACACTGGTTCAATCAAACACAGCAATGAAACATATGCAGGGAAACAAAAAAGTAAAGTTATAATCTATGCAAAATAAAGATATTCAATTCAATACACACAAAGAAAAAAATACTATGGGAAAACAATATTAAAAAAAAAAAAAAGGCTTTTTGGGTAATGTATTATTGCTCTCTCCGCTGTAAAGGTAACACATAAAGCTTGATCCGAGGATCATATTCTCTGATATACTATTTTTCAAAGCATTCTATTTTCCATTACATGTGAATTGATACTAATAACCTGCTGTCAATTAATTCTCCATCCCCGTGTCATGTATTAATATACAGGGACATCTTTACAAGATGTCACTCAAATATGGACTCAGCAAGCGTAAAGATGGAGTGGATTCGGGCAGTGACGGTGGGAGAACATGATTTAGCGGACACCGCGGATATAATTAGCATTATCCTATGAGTAGACTAAAAAACCGGACAAATTAATAGATTGAGGTTAACAATTTGATAATGTTCATCTAATCTAATCATCTTGATCGCAGGGTTTGTATTTAAATAACATAACAAGACAGAAGCAGATGCATGGTCACCGTCCTGCCACTGTTCTCGCAGATTTTGCATTTAAGTTTTTGCCATACCTGAGTAAAGTATTTAATTGGTTGCTGCCAAGAAACCCGAAAATCTAGTTGTCTCGTTTTTCAACGGCGATGATCGGGAACGAGTTTAGGAAGTTATTTAAATTAATTCAAGTTCTTTTTCTTTTTTTGAAGATAATTTAAGTTTGTTATAATCTCTCTTTGTTCATATTAAAAAGCAGCGAAGAATATTAATTTCAGCCGCGATTAACTTCCAACATTAATTTATTCGAGAGAAGAACTTCCAAATTTAATAAACTCTGCAGAAACCCAAATTTAAAGAGGTAGAGCAAACACCGTTACATTGCATGATCTGGACTCTGGAGTAATAAACAGAGTAGTTGGTTGTAACTATCATCTTTGTTTTGCTGGGAGGAGGTGAGAGTTTGGTTCACTTCTACTAATTTATTTATTTTGCTAATTCCTTTTATAAAATTATGTTTACTCACCAGTTCGATTTCACTCGTAAATTTAGTTAAAACGCAAATAATATTAGTAGATTTACAAATGATTCGATTTCACATGTAAATGATTTCCAATAAATAATGTATTATTCAAAAGTATTCTGAAAAAGTTGTAATGAAACATTTATGATCAGTTTTTTAAATTCTAATCAATTTTGAGAGTACTTTTCCCGACTCTAAACATACAAGATACTTAAGATGTTAATAATATGTGGTGATGAGAATTGAACTTCATCCAAACCGTAAAAAGTACAGTAAAGATTGAAAAACATGATTGTTAATATAGTTGATGACACACTAATACTAAATTTAGTTTAACCCGTAAAAATATGTATGATAAAATTTTGGTTTAACTCATTAACTGTGAGAATATGTAATCAAACATATTGAAAAATGTTTATTAGCAAAGTTGACAACACTCACCATAGCAAAAACGATAGAATTAGAAATTTGCTAATACTAATATTTATATATTACTTGTGATTATCAAATGTTTCAGCTCTCAGATTTCTCATGTTATTTCTATACTCCCTCCGTCCCAATCAATTCTATACAGTTTCCTTTTTGGGATGTCCCATCATTTCTATACATTCCCAAAATAGCAACTTTTTATAATATAAAACATTACTCTACCCACTATATTCTCCCACTATCTCCATTCTATAATAATAAAAACACTATTACACCCACTACTTTTCCCCACTACCTCAAATCTATTATTAAAAAATATGTGGGTCCCACCACTTTACCCACTTTCCATCTAACTTTACTCATTTCTTACACTTTTTCTTGGTCTCCGTGTCCAATCCCAATGCATATAATTCATTGGGACGGAGGGAGTATACTATTTCAAAATATCAAAAAGCTCTTGTAAACCAATTCTACAAAAAGTATCAAGGTGCTCCAAAACACAAATTAGCTCTAATAAAAGGAAAGAATGAGGTGCTACCACTCGGATCAAAGGAATTATTTGAAATTTAAAGGAATAATAAGCTTTAACAAACCATGGCCACTTTATTAAACAACAAAATCGCAAAAGAATCTACAAAGTTTATTCACCACAATAATTCAACCACTTGGCAAAAGAGGATCCGATCTTAACAACACATTATGAGCAAAACCCCACCAGAAAAAAGAATCCCATTACAGCAAACACAAACTAAACCACAATTACAGGGAGCCCTTGACAAAACCACATATTACAGTTGCTTATATACTGAAAATTAACAAAGAAAGAAATATCTTCAACATCCTTTATGACAAAAGTATCAGGCAACGCCAAGTGATTGCAGGAAGAGGTGGATGGATAAAAATGAACGAAATTTACTTGGTGAGGACATATAGGGCATATAGAATTCCGGGAATGTACCCTAGGAATGTCAGCAATAAACAGATCCAGAATTCCACCTGCAAATCACAACATTAAATGATTAAAATTATGTCCACCATATATGTATTTAAAAAGTCTCTCCGATGTGTGCCTATCCTAATAGAGTGTACCCATTTTTTATATCCTAATAGAGTGTATCCATTTTTTATTTGGATAGATGATTTTGTTGGAGAAGATTTTAAAGAGATCGGAATCAATAAAATCCATCATTTAATTAAAAATTAATTGTCAGTATATGCACAAAATTTTATTTTATTTTTTTCAAGAACTAGGCCAACAGAGGATAAATCGTAACCACTTAAGCTATACAATCGCGCTTGAAACACACTTGTTAAATATGAACCAAGAGCTAAACCTTAAGAATTTATTGAAAAAGAGGCACACTTGTAGTAGGAAAAAGCAAGTATTGCATGTATAGAAAGTGGGAAAATATTGAACAGAAAGAGGAGCCAACAGACCTGACAGCCAAATCTGAGGAAAACACCGAGTGGGGGAAGGAGGATAGCCAAGATAATTTCGACCACTGTGGCTGCTCCCATCTTTCTTAACTTAAAGATTGGTTTTTGTTAGCTTCAGAAAAGAACGAAATGAAACAGAAGAATTGCTGTGATAGTGTTGTGTCAAAGCGCTGGAATTTATAAGCAACTTGGACATGGCAGAGCATATCAATACACGTGGGGCCACTGCTCGTTCCGTGCATACGTTTATTGTTTTTTCAAGTCGACCAAAAAGTAATTCAAGATAGTCTACTTGATTTTTAGACTAAATTTGTTTTTTTTAAAATAAGAACTTAATTTTAGAGGAAATTAATATATTATATTCGAAATTAAAATATTATTAGATTAAATTATTATAAATATTAGGTAATATAATAATAATAAGCTTGTAATTTTGCTACTTATGTATAGAATTTTGATGAATATAATCATTTTCATAAGATCGACAAGATTAAATGGAAATATGATTCTATAACAAACAAGTAGACATATTTATCATTAATTATATATATTATTTTTTTGTTTTAACTGGTGTGTGTTCATAAGCACATGTTTTTTTTTCCGCTAAATTTGATGTATTTAAATTATTTTGATTGGGAAAGCTTTTATATATGTAGGAGGTCCATTATTATTAAAACATAATAATCAATTAAAATAATTTAAATACAAACAATCTAGACACATAGAAGAATTGTATTGTTTTTTTAGCTAAGCACCGTAGCACTCTTACGTCTTGCTCCCGAGTTATAATTAGAGAGGAAAGCAAGTGAAAGGAGAGTAAAGTTATATGGCTTTCATTCCTGTTCGTGCTCCCGAGTTTTTTAAAGAGAGGAAAGCAAGTGAAAGTTGATGCAAATATAGCATATTTTTACTCCAAAAGTGGGATGAAAGTGAAAACACATTTGCTTTCATTTGCTTTTTCTCCAAAAAAAACTCAAGAGCAAGGCCTTAGAAAATCGGTTATGAAATGGATACTCTCTCTGTTTCAAATTAGATGTCCACTTTCAAAAAATCACACAGCTTAAGAAAAGTGGTTGTTCACAAATTAATTGTATTAAATGAGTATAATATATGATGTGAGATTGATCTAAGAAATATAAATAAAAAATATGTGAAGTAGAATTGACTTTGAAAATATGATTTTGTATTAAAAGTTGAAGTGGATAAATAATTTGAAACAAAAAATTTCCTGAAAGTGAACGTATAAAATTGGAACGGAGGGAGTACCGTTTACCGACCAAACAAAAGCGTAAATGACAGATATGTCCCTTTAAATCAACATGGCTGATCGCTATATACAGCTCATTGTCATTAAATTCGAACACGTGGCATGTCCTAGATATTCGTGCAAGCATTGTCCACACATCTTCCCACGTGCTACTTCAACAGTTCAACTTGACCATCCTTCATGAGTCACGTATTTTTGGTATTTTTGTAAAGATAATGTCTGCTCCCTCCGTTCCCTTTTACTTGTCCTTTTTGAAAAAATAATGCATTAGTTGGATATCTTGTTTTCACACATATCCCTAATAAATGTAATAAATTAGATAAAATTGTGTGTATATATATATATATATGTTAGTCAAATATTAGAAGTTGTTACATTTTGAAAAAACATACAAAAAGTTGCTTTGAAAAGAGAAGTAGACAAGTAATTTGGGACAAATTCTTTTTTCAAAGTAGACATGTAAAAGGGGACGGAGGGAGTATTATCCAAAATAAAGTTGGGATCATGATATTTTTTTATTACAAAAGATTTTAATTTTTATATAAAATATTATTATGAAAGAATTTCTATAGTAATTAATTAACGAAATATATTGTACTTGTTCTATTGAGCATTTAATTTAAGGCAATAAAACCTTGGGCTTCGATGTTATGAGGTAATGCGATGTGGTGGAAAGATATGGTGCAAAGCTTGATCCAGGCCAGGATGAGATTCGATTATACGTTCTTACGCTAATTTTGTTTCCCGCCGCATGTGAAATGATGCTAGTCACTTGCTTCACCTCTATTCTTGCGTACCGGTGCCAGCCGTGATAGCGTTCCGATTTAATTTGAGATAAGAACCAGTTCATTAAATATTAATCTTTGCAAGTTTCAAAAGAAACGGATGACAGCAAATCAATCAAGTCATATCAGTGCGGTTCAGAAGAACTGATTTAACGGATTTATCGATTTATAATCGGGTTAATTATCAAACTCATCACTGAAGTGGACAAATGGTCAGGGGCGGATGTACCCTGTGTTCAGTGGGTGGGGAGGACCCCACTGAAGCTGCAGTGTGAACACGGGAGATAAATTTTTTTACAAGCTGTGCACCCACTCGAATTAAACCAGGAACCCACATTATCTATGTCTACTTCAAGCCCGGCCCATTAATTAGTTTAAAATATAGAATAGCCCATACTCGAAAGTAGCCCACTAAATCATAATTAACTTATTTAACCTCCCATGAGCAAGCTACTGGTATTAGATATTGTATTCTAAAAATTCTACCAAAACTAAACTACGTAAACAATTAATACTAGACTAAACCTAACAGCTTTTCGTTCCCGCCCATATCATGGGTTGCTGGCTCCCTGGTTAAAACTTGCTGGCATTTGATTTCTGTTGTGATCTCCACTTCCATCCCTATTCTCCGGTCTCTCCTCTTTATCACTGCTTTCAATATCCAATTAGCGGCGCCTAGTTAGTCATTTTGTACAATTTTCTATTATTTATTTTGTTAGCGGATTGTGTGATCATGAATTTGGTATTGTGCATTTGATTAGTTAATTTTGTATGATTTTCAGTTTTTTATTTGTCTTTAATTTGCTAAAAGTATAGGTCAGTGGTTGTGATTTGGTGTATCGATTATTAAAGCTTGCATTGGTTTTGCCGGTTGCAACTGCAACAGTGGAGAGGTGCTTTTCTACCATGAAACTTGTGAAGTCAGATTTGCGCAACCGAATTGGTGATGGCTTCTTAAGTGATTGTCTTATTTCAGCTATAGAAAAGGAGGCACTTGCAAATGTTACTAATGAAGATGTAATAAATCGTTTTCAAAAGATGAAAACTCGTAAGGAGCAAATTTAGAATGTAAAACTTTATTGCTTTGTATTACTCCCTCCGTCCCTTTTTACATGTCCACTTTGAAAAAAAAATTTGTCCCAAATTACTTGTCCACTTCTCTTTTCAAAGCAACTTTTTGTATGTTTTTTCAAAAAGTAACAACTTCCAATGTTTGACTAGCATATATATATACACAACTCTATCTAATTCATTACATTTATTAGGGATATGTATGAAAACAAGATATCCAACTAACATTTTCTTAAGATGCGTTATTTTTTCAAAAGGGACAAGTAAAAGGGGACGGAGGGAGTAGTAGCTAGTGAACTTTGTTAAATATTATTGTATTTCTTTTATATAAGGAACCCACTGAAAAAAATTTCTGGATCCGCCACTGCAAATGGTATCAACTTGATCTCCACGGGGTCTCAAGTTGCTCACTAAACTCGCTTAATGGTATCAAACTCGTCACTGCCGTTAAAAAAAAGTAACGGGGGTTAGACTGAGTGACAGATTGGCGGTTGACGTGTCACATTAATAAAAAAGACTGAAGAAAAACAAATGAAAGAAAATAATAAAAAGTAGAAAATAGAAATGCCACATAATTTGAAGTTTATATGGAAATAAAGTATGCAAACTTTTTATTAATTTAATTTTAGGATATAATTATCAAAATAAACGTATCGAACTAAATTTTAATATATAATTAACTAAACAATTAAGATTAACTTTTATGTTTTTTATTAGATTATAATTATTTTTGAATAATATTGAAATGTTTTCTCTTTTAATAAATTTTATTTATGTGAATATTATTGTTGGCAAAAAATTATTTTCAAATTTTTTTATATCACCAATTTTTTTAAAATTTTAAGAAAAATTTAGAGATAGAACATAAAGAAATTCATTTCGATTTTTAACACTTCTATTTCTTTTGGAGTTTCTTGTACCAAACAAAAACATGAAAATAAATATATGTAAATTTAACATATGAAGCAACACACATTGTCCAAATCTTCAAAAACAACACATAATGTTTAAAAATATTTTTTTGCCAACAATAATATTCATATAAATAGAATTTATTAAAAGAGAAAATATTTTAATATTATTCAAAAAAAATTATAATCTAATAAAAAACATAAAAGTAAATCTTAATTGTTTAGTTAATTATATATTAAAATTTAGTTACATACATTTATTTAGATAATTATATCCTAAAATCAATTTAATAAAAAGTTTGCATATTTTATTTCCATATAAACTTCAAATTATGTGACATTTCTATTTTCTACTTTTTTTTTAATTTTCTTTCATTTGTTTTCTTCGGTTTTTTTTATTAATGTGCCACGTCAACCGTCAATCTGTCACTCCGTCTAACCTCCGTCACTTTTTTTAACGGCAGTGATGAGTTTGATACCATTAAGCGAGTTTAGTGATCAACTTGAGACCCCGTGAAGATCAGTGATGAAATTGATACCATTTGTCCACTTTAGTGATGAGTTTGATAATTAACCCAATTATAATCATTGATGACTTAGGGATCCTACTTAAAAAAAATACTCTTTGTTTAAAGTAAAGAAATGAATTATAAGTGAAACGTTGGTGTAAATTTATAAGTTATCAAAACACAATACCCGTGTCTTATAAATTATAAAAAAACTACAAATAAAAAAAAAGCTAGATTTTTTAATTTTTTGTTTGACTTATCAAGCACCATTTGCTTAAGTACTTTTATCAGCTACCCAAACGATCGGAAAAAAGTGAACCCACTTCTCTTATAATAAGTCATAATAAGTCGGGGTTGCCAAACACTTACTCAATATATGAGGTTAAAATAAAAGTGATAAAAAAAATATATTATATACTTATATATAATAAGCGTAAGGGAGATAATTTGGTCGTATGGTCCTATGGTCCAAAAATTTATCATCCGTTGGATCGTATATTGAACAAATAAGCACCGTTAGATTAGAACAAAATTAATTTCTAATTCTATAAGGAAACTGACATCTACTAGCATGTTTATAATTTCTTTTCTGAATCCAAAACAAATTCTGTCTTTCATGTGTTTTTGATTTTTTTTAATCCAAAATAAATATTTTCTACAAATTTTAATTGTAGAATCGTATAAATCGCACTGTCACAAAATTATTTTTATCCATCGGATCGTATATTGAACGAATAAACACCGTTAGATTAGAACAAAATTAACTTCCGTTCCATAAGACAACTGATATCTACTTGCATGTTTATAATTTCTTTCTAAATCCAAAACAAATTCTGTATTTCACGTGTTTATGATTTTTTTTAATCGAAAATAAATATTTTCTACCAATTTTATTTGTAAAATCATATAAATCGCGCCGTCACAAAATTATTTTTATCTAATATATTTTAAAATTAATAAGCCCGATTTATGTGAGGAACGAATACAAAAACTTTTCTATAATCCAAAACAATTGCATGTTTATGATTCATCTTCTTAATTCAAAACAAATTATGTTTATTAATCTCGAACCATAAAAATTTTTAGAAAAATATTTTTATCACATTATAATAATTCTAATATAAAATACATTTATAAATATAATCTAATAGGAGTTGGCGTCACATATTTTACTTAAAACAATTTAAAATTTGATAGAAAGAATTTAATAGTTTGGCATGATACATACAATTTACAGTACCTTATTATTTATAAATTAAATTTTTTCGCACCATTTAAAATATATTAAAAAGTTTATAAATAATTAAAAAGCTCCCGTGCAAGGCACGGGCTATAAGCTAGTATATGTAAAGATAGGAGCAAGTGTGACAATGTCCTAAATTAATATCCTAATTTCAAATTTAAGGTATTTGAATGAAATGTGTGCTCTAACAAAATCTTAGTAGTGCCTTGAATCACTAGTTAATATTATAGAAAATATTAAAAGTTTCTTCTACTATACGTAACCGAGTTTTTTAGTATTAAAGATTTATTTGTTTATATCATACCGGTTAACGTACACGCCAGAGGTTTACACGCAGATACACAATAATTCTATTAGCTATTTTCTTACTTTCATATTTAAATCTGATAAAAGAGGTCCTAGTATGGTACATTGGTACCTATATTATCATTCGTGTTATATCTATTTATTAATTGGGTACATTATTTCATTATATAAAATCGCGTACAATTATTTACAGCCAATAATTTGAACTCATCCTGAATATGTTATCATTTGTAGATACAATTTGACAGCATTCATAAAATCTAGTGATAGGGCAATGTAACAGAAAAATTACTAGTTTTAGGTTTATACATGAATTTATGCAAAAATAATAAAGATTTGGTTTTTGTAGGAGAAGTTTTTAAGACCAGATAAAAGGAGTGTTTGACCAGACTTTTGGTTAACAATAAAAAAATTTCTAAATATTTTTCACACAGACTTTTGATGAACAATGAAAAAAATTTCTAAATATTTTTCACACAGACTTTTGATGAACATATGTCAAAATATGTTTCACACACACATATACTATTTATTGAATGTAAATATATATACTTAACCCCCAAATTATGATCTAACTTTCCAGTATTTGATACAAAATCATCACATTCTAAGAAACGTACTTCTTCGGTGAGAATTTTTCATTCAAGAACAGTTGCCAGTAAAAATCATGACTGCAACTAAACTTCTCCCTCAAAAACATCACTAAACCTCTCTACTTCAAGGTGGAGGGGAGTACAAGGCAACCTCCCCTTGAAGTACACATACTTGCTCAGGATTTCAGGTGCAAGATCTGATTAGAGATCATTTATGCGAAATAAATTGAGGATAAACAGAATTCTTTTACATATATTATAATCTAATCCAATTTTTACAATTAAAGTCTAGATTAGGATGAACATGCCTCATCCATGACCATACTGGAGTACAGACGGTTTAGATCTGATTAGGATAAGCACGTCTTGTACATGAACATACAGAAACAAGATAACGATGATTTCTACAAACAATTTAAACAACGGAGCCGAACATCATCAGTGTTCACATACAGTAACAGAATCCCACGTACCTTGAATATTATAAAGCCAGCATGCACCATCTTTCTTGGTAGAGTAATTGGATTTGATGTTAATGGAATTCGACCTGAAACCCACTAGTTTCAGAAGCTAAAACGATTTTACATAACTCTGAATCAGTGGCTTCTCTTTTCGATCTTCTAGAAATATAATTGACTTGCATTTCCAGCCTGTTAGGCAGATTCAGGTCTCACGTTCTAGGTACCACTTCTACATATAGTTTTCCTGACAGCTCTGTAAACTATCGGTAAGAACAAACTTTCCTTCACATAATGCGTGAACACACATCTATCCAGTTACAGTTTCGTAAAGTAGCTGCAGAACTTAACAGCCTCCATTGAAGTCCCCGTATATTGATGATCAATCAAGAGTATGACGTAACACAAGACAAATTCCATAACTAACCCACCATGCGAACACCTCAAAAGTTGAGATTGTTTGGCTGAAGAGTGAAACTTTATGAAATTTTGACGACCACTGCTAACACATACCATCCGTGTAGAGGAGGAAGCATGCAGCGCTACCAGAGAGCATCCCAAACAGTTGAACATTCTTCAGCCTTGAAAGAGATTTTCGTAAAATAGTCTATGTGGTTGACCAAACAGCAATTTCCAAGCCCTAAGCAAAGAACTAAAAAAAACATGAAAAAAATATAAAGATGAACCAGCCCTCTGTGATTTAAACTTAATTCATTATCAGAATAAACCTTCCAAATATTGTACCCAGTCCCTATTTTCCACCATCCTGTTTTCTGTCTCACTCACCAGTGCTCCGCATTTCCAATTATAACTAGTTCATTTTGGTAGCAGTTAACACCCTGAATCAGGGTTGGTCTCTGCCAGAGTGATATTAATTGGCTGCCAGCCAGACTGATGATGTATAATCCACTTCCTTATATTGATTGCCATGTATAAAATTTGAAGTATTTCACCTAAAGAATGGTCCTTTAGGCACAAATTCTTAATAATAGTCGCTGCTTCGTACCTATAATCAAATAAACTGTCAGATCAAACTAAAGAAAAAGTAAGCTAATTCACTTGCCAGTGACAATATTAAAATGAGCACTAACCTGCAGTTGGAAGCTATTATTACAGATCGCCCAGATGATGATTTAAGAAAATTTTGCAATTCGTCCCATGTTGCTTTTGGATATTGCTTAGGATTAGCACCTATAGGGTTCACACATTTCCACAGTTTCTCATTCTTACCAACATATAACTGTGATGCACCTAAATTTTGCTTTACTACAAGTTGTTGCTCTACGGCGCTCTCTAGTGCTTTTTTAACATCAGTACTGCGGTGCTTAAGATCTCCATAACGTATGCAGTCCGTTATATTTGCTTCAGTTGGCATCATCTTTTCACTTTTTAGGGTGTTGAGGGTGAGTAAAATCATCCCAATAAGACCTTGTATATATTCAGAAGGTCTTGGGCATCCTGGAGTTCCCCAAACACCACTACTAGAAACGTTACCAGCAGTACCTATTGCTGAAGAAGGCGGAAGTGAAAATTCTGGAGCACCATTGGGGTGGCTGCTTTTCTGTGTATCATGGAGAAATGGAGACGAGTTGTTGGTCATATGTCCCTTAACTGGACTGTTTGTGTTTACTTGATTAGGAGATTCTAACATGGAATTTGGTTTCAATTGTCCTCCTTTCCATGACTGAGAAACAGACGAATTGTAGTCCCTGCTTGGATATTCTGAAAGGTTTAGCTTTCCGATATCAGGTAAATTTAACAGTGGAGCAGATTTAGAGCTTGGTCCATCCCATCTGGGAGGCATCAAATGAGGAGGCCTGCCGTGTTGATTGGGAGGAAACAGATTGCCTGGCGGAAAGGCAGATGCAGGTGGCATTGAGAAGTTACTCGGTCTTACTGGCAGTGAGTAATGATCTTGGTAGGATTTCTGGAAGTTTGAAGAATGGGTCCAAGAAGAATCAGTATCGCCAGGAAAACAATTAGGGGTAGCTAAACCAACAGATTCTTTGCTATTATACACACCAGATAACTCTTGAGAGTCCTGCTTAGGGTGTGGATATTCAGGTTGATAGGAGTTTGCGCTATTCTGATCATCTTGAAATCCTACAGGCGAGCCTGATGTTCTTGGTATTATAGGTTGACTCGAAGTTTTCCGTAATTGTTTTCCTTTATATTTAGCATCGGTTGTTCCCCTCCCCATGCTCGAGAACCTCTGATTTACAGAATGGGCACTTTCATAAAATGTGTCCACTGGTTGGCTTGGCAGGAAAGATTCGGTAACTGGAATTCTTAACTGATCATTATTGACCTTCTGACCATATCCATTATGCAACAACGGCAATGATTCAACATTTGTTACGGGTGGTCCTCCAGCTAAAAGACTTGTCCACAGCCATACACTCCTTGCAGCTGCAAGGAGTGGTGCAGATGCTCTCTGAGGTTGTGCTAGAAGAATATTATACCTACGCATGCGCAGTTGGTGGAGAGCATTGGAGAAGTCTCGATCACCAGAGATCAATAAATAATTAGCAGGAGCAGAATTATCCACAGCCCAAAATAACATATCTACCAGAATTTTCTTGTCGCTGGCATCTTTAACACCTATATAGAAAATGTTCGATTTCTTAATTAGCCAATTCAAACGGAACATAAACAAGTAAATTACAAGCCGCCAACTACACACGTAAAAAAAGTTCCGCCAAGAGAACAACTCTAAGCCTCTAAACAGAAACATCATAAACCAGTTCCCTTTTAAAGTTTTCCTTTTGATCCAATCGAACCTATCCAAAACAAATTACAAGAAGTAGGAGGCAAACACTACAAGAACAACACAAACACACATATAAGAAACTGTGAATTTAAATCGACAGACACATCCATCAGCAGAAAGCAGTATTAGTCAACCGAGCAGTCGAGCACATAACACATTGGAATTAAGTACTAAAACAGTAAAAAACACGAAAATTAACACAATTTTAGCCCTGAGACTTAGTCAACTACATACACAAACACAGATCCAGTCATCGCATAGAAGCAAAAACACTAAATTCCCAAACTACACAAATCCAATCATCTATACATACACATATAAGATCCAATTATCACAGATCAAACTCCTCACTGATCATCGCAACAATTAATAAACAGAAAACAACATATACAATATTTACATACATATACACATGTTTTATACCTGCAGGAACGTGATTTAAAGCGATGCCGGTGCTATTAAGAGCCTGTTGAACATACGCCGGAATCCGATTAGTATCGCCGTAAGCAGAGATAGAAACGGCGCCGCCGTAGTTCATTTTGACTAGCGCCGATGCGATGTTCTGAGCGATCGAGTGTGGATCGCAGCCTTTTGGAACCTGACAGTTCTCTATGTCCCACCACACCGATATTTTCGCGGTCGAGTACTGCGGTTCCGGTATGGAAGCGAGTGGGGGAATCGTGCCGTTGTTTCCGCCGGAACCGCCCATGATTTGCCGGAATGTTAGTTAGAGTCGCCGGAGAGGCAAGCGAAGGGGAGTGTTTTGTTTATTTTTATTTTTGGTTTTATTTGGTTTTTAGATTATTAGTTTGTGGATGGTTACGAAGTATGCGAAACGGGATAGATATAGGTCGTGTGTCTATGCGACTATGCATACTGAGGACCACCGGGGTGTGGATTATTATGCAGTATATATATCGTATGTATTTTGGGACGGAGAAATTGACTAAATTTTAGGATGATAATTTTGTGCATTAGACTATTAGGTCCGGTTTGTGGAGTTATGTATAAAAAAAATTTCATATGGCGGACGTTATTTTTAGACGTCTTTAAAATTTTAGGGTCTATCTCTGGGAAAAAGTAAGAGATTGGCGTTTACGTTGGTGTAGACATGCGTAAATGTAATTCAACCCGGTTACGAGAGCAGTACACATATCAATTTTGGAAAAGAAAAAGAGGGGTCGACCCCGTGGTCTGATCAATTAAATTTGAATTTCAGAGTTCAAAATCGCGGGGATATGACATTAGATAAAAATGATTGACGGCGGCGTATTAGAGTAGTTGAGACTCGGTCTCGTGGTTTAGAGAGATTTTGAGTTTTATGGTGTTATACTTTTACGAAAAAATTTGCACCAATCTCTCTTCACCCACTCCTTCAACCTTGCAATTCGCGAAAGTGATGGTTCTTAATTTCTCCACTCGTTTCTTCCACCGGACTTCGACATCGACAATGAAGAATGTTTAGGTAAGTCTCGTGTGAAGAAAGCCATGAGCTGAGGTATTGTAATCATATTGTATCACATACTATTTTTTATTTATCGTATATTAAATTAAAAGTCTTCACATAAACAACCTCTATATTTTAAGAGTAGGGGCAGGACTGCGTACATTTTACCCTTCTCCGATTATGTCCTAAGCGAGAATATTGAGTACGTATATTATGATATAATATGAGAACTGACACAACTCTGATTCATTTTAAATATATATGTCCAAAAAATTATCTAACATGACTAGTTCTGACGCGAAAAAATGAGTTCGAGACTAACCCAACATGACATAATATGTAAAACATTTTAAAAATTCTTATAATATAATTGATTGAAAATTTCAAAGCATACATTATACAAGTCATTGTTAAAATGATTACAAAAGTGAAATATAAGTCTCCAATTACATAGCAATTCACTTGAAATAACATGCTGTGAGCTTTTCAATTATATAGAACTATTAAGTAAAATCTTAGTTGTCATATCAAAAATAAAAATTATAACTAATGGCTTCAAAAATTCACGTTCCAACCATCCCCACATGTTATCTATAATTATAGCCAACCTCTTGTTGATGGTTATATTTTTCGATCCGCTACAAGTCTGTAAGAAAATCTGTAGGAAGATTACACATCACTTATTATCATACTAAAGTGATATATTCTATTTATAACAATCCAAAATATTAATAATTTACTATTTTTAAATTATAGCCAACCAATATAGCCAATACCATCTAAGCAAAATGTCTTACAGATTCACCAAATTTTAAATAATGTCTTACATGTCCAATTTAGTCCACCATTATAGTCAATTACACCCCGTTGGAGATGCTCTAATTCTGTTTTCCATTCTCTCTCGCAATATTTTTGAAGAACTATTGTTAGCTTTCATAATACTTAAAATTAGGCAAAAATCAGGGGGGAACAAATCAGCAAAACAGTTAACCGAATCTGTAAAATCATTTAAATTATGGGGTTGTCTATCCTATGCCCTGAGGGCCCAGGTTAAGCTGTAATAAATGTCCTCTTTTTCTGCAACTACTCTCCCTCTCTCCTGCTTTTCCAATAATTCATTAATTAATGTTTTGTTGATTATTGTGTTTTCTTCTTTAACAACACACTTTACTATTTTTACATATTATATTAAAAAAAATATTATTTATAAATTATATACAAGTTAAAAATTTATTAAATACAAAACAACTTTTAATTAATTTTGTCCCACAAATAATAACAAGCCCCCCGCATATACACTAATTTTTTAATTAAAATCATCCAATTTGATATTTAATAAAAAAATTAGTTAGAAGGTGATTTTAATTAGAAAATTAGTGTATATGCAAGGGGGGTCTTGTTATTAACTAAATTTTTTTATTAAATATCAAATTGGATGATTTTAATTAAAAAATTAGTGTGTATGCAGGGGGGCTCGTTATTATTTGTGAGACGAAATTAATTAAAAGTTGTTTAGTATTTAATAAAATTTTAACTTGTATATAATTTATAAATAATATTTTTTTAAAATATAATATGTAAAAATAGTAAAGTGTGTGGTTAAAGAAGAAAACACAATCATCAAGAAAACATTAATGAATGAATTATTGGAAAAGCAGGAGAGAGGGAAAATAGTTGTAGAAAAAGAGGACATTTAACCTGTGCCTGAGGGTAGGGGTGAACACGGGTCGGGTTGGCCGGGTTAGTGGCAAAACTTCAACCCAACCCAATATAATCGGTTTATAAAAATTCGAACCCGTTAACCCTCAAAAATATTTTCAACCCAACCCTGTTATTCATACGTCGGGTAGGGTCGGGTTGGGTCGGGTTAATCGGGTTTAATCACAGCGGCACATAATGTTCAAACATAAGCCAATTATGATTGCAGATGGCGTGTGTGCTGCAACTCTCAGACTTGCTAGTTACAACTTACAAGCCTACAAAAGCAAAAATACCAGTAACTCCTAGCATTCTTGTTAAGAACAATACGTTACTACTTACTTTGTAGTATGAATAAATATATTCTACGAGTGTAGCGCTTGAGGAAACCCAAGTTCAGCTGTAATATCTGTTTAAAGCATATAGTTTTCTAGCAGTGATCCTAATCTATGTTACCATGACTATGTTCAGTTGTTCACTATTAAGTCATGTCAATGTTACTTCATTGCAATACAAATGGAGATTCCCTGTTAATACAAAACGAGTGTGCATGGAATCTAATTTACTTGGCTTTCTAATATCTTACAGTTCCTGCTGCCATAAATATTTATTAACTATTTTCTCTAACTTATAAGTCAAGAAAAAATAAAGCTCAACCCAACTAAAATATAAACGATTATGCAAACAATCTGAACAATAAAACACAAGCAACAAAATATAAACTAAGCAGACATAGTCACACTGTTATAAATTTATTATCTTTAAACGGGTTGGGTCGGGTTGGGTCGGGGTTAATTATTTAAAAAACCTAACCCAACCCAATTTATTCGGGTTATAAAAAATCGAACCCAATTATTTTTCGATTTGGAACGGTTCGGTTTGATCGGCCGAAATAAGGGGCGGGTTGGGTCGGTTTTGCGGGTTAAACGGTTATTTGTTCACCCCTACCCGAGGGCACAGGATAGACAACCCGTTAAATTATTAACGGAGCAGGATCAAGATATACGATTTGATAACGGGCTTGGGTAATGGAGTAATGAACGCAGATATTCACGCACAGCTGCACACGCCTAATCTATCGGACAAATCAAAGATTTTCAGTGTACATCTTGAAGCAACTCCAGCAGCTTCCCAATTTCATGTTCTAAGTCGAATTATAAAGAATGTGACATAAATTAGTGCTCCAGCAGTATCTTAGAGGTGCCTTAAATCACTAGGATCCTCCTTTCATGCCTTATTAATAAGGCACCGCTAACCATGACTTATTTGATTTCTTTAATAAAAAAATCATTTCTCTCTCTTATTGTAATTTATATTCTCTCTCTTCCTTCCATCTTTTATCAATCTGTTTCCAAATTTATTATTATAATAATAATAAAGAATGAATTATAAGAATCATTGTTGGAGTTGAAATACAAAATCTTGTCCTAAATCACTGGGATTCAATATTTTATAATATTTATAAAGAAGACACTAAGACACTGCGCTGGAGATGCTCTTACAAACTATGTCCCATGTCCTGATGTCAAGATATATTAGACCGGGGTGTGGCGGTCTATCCTAGCTTTTTGTGTGTGATAATAAGAACATGTATATGCCCAGGCGGTAATTCGAGTCGGGCGGCTCGCGAGCTCGTTCCGTTCGAACTCGTTTAAGTGATTTGGCTCGACTTGTTAAATAAGCCAAGTTCGGGCAAAAATTTCGGCTCGTTTAATTAAATGAACTGGCTCAGCTCGGCTCGTAAAATTAAAGAAGCCGAGCTCGGTTTGAGGTTTGGGTTCGATTAAGTGTTAAATTATACGAGCTGGCTAGCTCGACTCGTTAAATCCGGCTCGTTTAGCTCTACTCGACTCGTGAAATTAACCGAGTCAAGTTCGGGCAAAGATTTGGGCTCGATTAGTTAACCGAACCGGTTCAGCTCGACTCAATTGAACTTGACTCGAATTAGGCTCGGTTCGAAACTCGCCCCGCTCGACTCGAATTACGGCCCTATTTATTCAATTATTCTGCCCCTGTTATGAAGCAAAGATAACAGGAGCATTCCATTGTGCTTGTGCTGACTAGTAAACGAGGAGCAGTATCACTTACGCTAGAACGCAGGTTTCCCTCTTCGATTAAGTTAGGGTGCTGTGGAAATTAAAAACCCAAGACCAGTTATTCCACAGGTTTCATTTTCTGATACTGACACTACGCGCTAAAGACCCATCTTCAATTCACAAACTTCATAATGTGCCTCGTCTTTACATTGACCTGGTCAGTCAACGACTAGTCCACTCTTGGTTTCATTTTGCTGTTCATTCTTTAATATTTTTTATTTTTAACTGACTTTTTTTTTAATCCTGTTTCGTGACTTTAGCGATTAAGTTTGAATTCTTACTTTTAACGGCACGGGTTGATATTAAATACTCCCTCCGTCTCTATTTATCTGTCCACCTTAGAAGTAAAAATTTGTCCATATTTATCTGTCCATTTATACTTTCAAAACTACTACCTCCATCTCAAATTAGATGGCCCCGTTGACTTTGGGCACGTAACTTTAGGTGCATTGACCGTCTACTTCCGAAATTTATTTTTTTATTTTTTCTTTTATAAATGAAAATTTCATATTTTAATTTTTATTCACAAAAATAAAATTTTTAAAATAAGTCACGTATCTATGCGGTCAATGAACCTTAAATTGTGTGCCCAAAGTCAACGGGGTCATCTAATTTGGGATGGAGGGAGTAATTTAATGATAGTTTTTCAAATATATCTCCATAATTTCAATTTTCAAGGCTTGACTTATTTAAAACTTGGTTGAATTCATGTTTTCAAGACATAAAGTAGGGGTATTCTACCATTTTCAAGATATTAATTAGAGGTATTTAATGAAAAAATTTATACAATCAATTATTCCTTGGTATGTGTTTTTTTTTTCCAAAATGGACAGATAAAAAGGGACGGAGAGAGTAAGTAATTATAATAAATAATGTCGACATTACTTCAAAAAAATATTACTCCGTAATAAATAATGTCGACTTGTTAGAGACGCCGGGAAGTAGTTTACAATTAAGAGTTAGGTAAAGTGTCAAACTAGTTATGTCAGCAGCCTCCACCAAAAACACTCAGGACTGTTTAATTTCTTCGGTCAGCTTGGCTAAAGTTAAGCCCTTTAATTTTTGAGTAAAATTTGTGTGTACGTGTATTTTGTTCGTGAATATTTTAATATATTAAACTTAATAATAATCAGTTAAGATATTTGAATTCAAAATTTATTTCATAATGTGTAATTTTGTATATCCCAATTAATTTTGTTAGATTTTTAAAATCATAATAGGTTCTTTTAGAGTAAAATAATTTTTTATGACAATAATATTAATTTTATTACTTAATTTATAATAACTTCTAAATTATTATAAATATAAAATTAATTTCACATGTATATGTATATATTAATTTGAAATATTAACTCTTAAATTTAAATTATTAAATAATCAGACAATATGAATTTTGTACAATTTAACACATTCGAAAAGATACTGTTCTTGTACAACTGAAGAACCCAAAGATACTATTCCTGTACAACCGAAGAACCGAAAGATAAAGCACAGTTGGACAGGCGAAGTGGTTGAGAGTTTATTCTCTGTAGTTTTGTAAGACTGTAAATCACATTCGTAAAAAAAAAAAAAAACCCAGAGAGAAAGAGCGTACAAAACTTTTAAGTCTTATAGCATCTTTCGTATTACTTTTTTTTTTGACAAATAAATGATTTCATTAACTGAAATCACTCATCGGAACCCAGCCGGAACAAATCTCCGATCTGTCAACTGCAATCTGATTGTGAAACAAAAAACGAGCTAAACAGATAGCCGTTTTGTTTTAAGATCGCTTAACACATAGAATAATTAAACTTTTTGATTTAAAAAGTAATACAATGACATATCGAGCAATCCAACCTACATCACCTATGAAACTGGTAGCATTATGATTGACCTTCACGCAAGCATCATCTGTAGCTCAACGTTCGGAACTATCAGTTATATCAACTGATACTAAAGCAACAAGGACTCCCAACATATGAACAGTTTTTTATTGTGAAAGGTGAGCTTTTGCGATATCCACCGTCATCCCAGAATCGATGCGAGTTTCACAGATCACCCAAAATATCGTATAATCTTTTTTTAGAAAAACCTCCGACAACGATACGAAAACAAACACAAAACTCAAAATATGACATACTAACATCCCAAAAATGTGGGCACGGCCTTGATAACAAGGTACTCAGCAAGATCACACAGATCTTGGTTTGAGAAACTGCAATATAAAATAGAGGAAGGGAGAGAGAAAATGGCTTAATCGATGAAGGGATGAAGATTTAAAAGATGGAAAAGTAGTGGTTAGAACCGTAAGTATGGGAGTCGACTCTCAAAACAGGGAGGCAGAGAGATCTTCCATCACACCTAAATAGTCTATAATAATAGTATTATAAAATAATTATCACAAAATTTAATTTCAAACAGTTTATAATAATAATTTAAAATTGATATATTATAAATCTAAATTATATTAGACCAATTTTTAGAACATATATACCATTTTAAATATTGAATTTTAAGCATGATTTGACGTGTCATTTCAAATTATCAATTTTATGTTTATTATTATTTGAAGGTTTTGAATTTCAAATAAAATTCAAATCCAACTTTTCTTTATGTATTCAAATATGTCATTTGATCGAGTTCAGAATTTCAAATAAAATTTAAATTTCAAACACATCAGTAGTTATATTAATACAATTCAAGTATTCAACATATATAACCTATCATATAAATTATAACTTTAAACATCATCATGTAAATAAATTTTGGGATAATGGATGATCATTCATCAGTATGTTTTTATTAATTAAATATTCATTTCCAGTATGTTCACCCGTTTTTAGATTGTTCACGGTAATAATAATAAATAGATATCGAAATTGTCATTTAGACTTTAGTTATAATATTCTGATTTATTTTTCATATCTAACGAAATGATCGAAGTTTATTGAATGGGCTTTCTGGCCCCAACCAACTATCATCTAAAATTGTACGAACATTCGAGGAAAGAAGGCCTAAAGCTTGGATAATAATTGCCCATTCTTTCTTTTCATAGTCCATTCATTTTCGTTAAAGCTATATACAAGGACACACATTTTTGTCCTGGATTACAGTCACAGGCCCGTATGAGTGAAGTGGATCTCACCCAATAAAAAGCCCATAAAAGAAAATAATGTCAAGGAGAGACAAATCAGCTAGTGTAGATCCAAAGCATAATTCTTTTATATTTAGTTTTCTTGGATAGTCTTTTTGTTTACTTCAAAAGCTAAAATCTTATGGATTTAAACAATTAATTATTATCTAAAACACTATTCAAACATTAAATATTCAAAAAAAAGAGCATCTTAATTTTCATTTCGCATTATTATAACATATTCGACTACTGTTCAGATCATGCTAGATAGAATGACACAATCATCAACAGGATAATGCAGTAATAATGATTTAATATTTATAAATTTTCATTCTAAGCAATAGTCGCTTTATAATTTTACTAATATACTAATATTATAAAATATGAGGACTATAAACTTCACGGTGAACAATATTTTTGTTAGTGTGGCTTAATGTTCAGAAGTTTATTGTTGGTCTAGAAAATCAATCGCATTATTGTAATTGTGATACAAAAATAAGTATAATTATAGAGAGATGATCATTTTAGAATACCATGCAAATACAAGCGACCAGAGGGGTAAATGAGTCAAATAGTTCGTGAGCCACTCGAGCTCGGCTCGTAAAATATATGAATCCAACTCGAAAATAATCGAGCCGACCTCGAGCTCGAGCTATTCGAATAGTTTATCGAGCCGAGTTCGAGTTTCATATTACTCGGTTCGCGAGCCTAATCGAGCCTGTATTATTATAATTATTTATATATCAATATATGAAGTATTTAATTTTTATATCTTCTTTATGTATTGAATCGAATCGATCTCGAGCTGAACCGACCATACTTCGAGTTTTTGTTAATATTTGGTGAAATCATTCGAGTTTTCGAATCGAACTCGAGCCTATCGACCTTTAACGAGCCGAGCTTTGAGCTTAAAATTAAAGGCTCGATTGAACTCGAGCTCGAATCCCGAACTATTGATCAAGCTCGAGCCGAGCCTGATAGTGTTCAGCTCGGCTCGTTTGCACCTCGCAAAGCTACTAAGCGAGCGAGCAGTTTTTTTAATCGCATAACAACTTACAACAATATATTTTCAAAGACGAGCACAAAAAAAAATATACATCACAAAAATTGTATAAAAATTTAAAATCATCAAAAAATAATATTCCACTACTTTTAATTCAGTAAAATTAAGTATATGACATCGTATCAACAGAATATTAAAATATGGACATTGGTTATGACTTGTTTATTAAATTGTTCATATAAACAATTTTCGACTGTTGAGCTGTAACCGATTTCATCGATTACAATTTTATTGACGGTATATTTTTTTGGACTTGGTTTTTGAAATTTCGGTTCAATAGCATACGATAGGATGAAGTGACGTCGTGAATTAAAGTTATTTAAAGAAACGAAAAATTAACGAGAGTGATCTTAAAATAGAAAAAAAGATGAAAGAGGCAAAGTACCAAATCTACCCATACAGCGAAGCATGAACAATCGTCATTCAAAATCAAACGATTGTACTTGAATCCACGTGGACAACAAAAGTTACTGTCGGTAGATTGGGACTGAAATATTTTGTAATTGCCGCGCTTGCTCTTCCTAGTTCCCTAGTATTTGTAGTCAATCAAGCGGTCGCTTTGGAAACTGTGCGGTCATAACCGAACCTCTCTACTCTCCTATGTCAGACAATTTCAAATTACATATGCCACCCGAACCACTCCGTCCGAACGTGAACTTCTCGTAGTACGTAATACCGGTGTCATTTCAATTTTTCTCCGTGTTAAATATTACGAGCACCTATGGAGTTTTAAAATTTAAAAAGGTAAAAAAAATATTTTAATTTTTGTTTAAATCTTTTCATCGACCAGTTCTCGAGTTTTAAAAAATAAAAAATATGTAAAATATTTTTGTTTAATTTTCTCACTAAATTATATTTACCTTAATTAATATTTGTTTTTATTTAAAATCTGAAAACGCAAATTCAGGATTAAAAAAATCGTGTTATTTTAATAATATCTTTTGAATATTCGAGAAGCCTGTCATTTAACTCCTCCGTTTATAGATTTTATATTCAGTTTTTTTATCCGTTTGTCTAAAGATCTAGAAACTAGTTTTCTCCAGAACTTCTATTTATTTTCCAAATCTTTTGCGAACTAGTACAAATTTAATTCTCAATTCTGATTCATAGGTCACTTTTCTAAGCCAGTCCAAAGAGTTCAAAACGGTGAACAAGGCACCATTATTACTCCCTCCGTCCCCTTTTACATGTCCACTTTGAAAAAAAAATTGTCCCAAATTACTTGTCCACTTCTCTTTTCAAAGCAACTTTTTGTACGTTTTTTCAAAAATTAATAACTTCCAATGTTTGACTAGCATATATATACACAACTCTATCTAATTCATTACATTTATTAGGGATATGTATGAAAACAAGATATCCAACTAATTATTTTTTCAAAAGGGACAAGTAAAAGGGGACGGAGGAGTATTTAGGAACGCCGAACTAAAAAACAGAACTGTCATAGCAAAACACGAACCAAAATATATACACGAACCAAAATATATACACGTGAACCGTGGTTGTAGCTCAACTGAAGTAGATCCTGAACTTGCTAATTAGGCATCTTTGTAAGTATCATCATCTCTTCTAGTATAAAAATTGTGCATATGTAAATTCTTTGCAGCTATATCTCACGCCATATGATATGCTAGTATGTGTGCATATCTGTATGCTTGCATTTATGTTGAATCATCTTTGAGACGTGTTACTTGTGCCTGCATTTACTGCTAGAGATGGAGTGGTTTGGATTATTTAAACCTTCTTTGACTTTTCTATTTTACTTATAAGCCAAACTTCTCTAAATTTTTAAATTCTCAGATGCATCTGTCTTTTGGATTCAAGTAAAGACAAATTTGTAAGTACTCACTGCTCATGTGTTTGGATTCTTTTTAAGTTCTTGCTTTTTTTATTAATTCATACTTCTCATTTACTTGCACTCTTCATTTCCAAGTTACTTAGTTGAATTCTTGAATTTTTAAGTGTTAATGGGAATTTTTTATTATATATAGATGATATCAGATTGATTCTACTATTATTCCCACATGCAAATTGCAATAGGGAGATCTCTTTGAGTTGAAGAAGAGAGGAGACTTATTTTGGGGCACATGTGTGTATTTGTTGTAGGGGGATTGCAAAATTTGAATTGATTGATAGGTGCAATGAGTCATAGCAGAGAGATTGATCCTTTGTTGAAGGATCTGAGTGAAAGAAAGCAGAGTTTTCGACACAATGTGGTGATGTTGGCTGCGGAGCTTAAGGAGGTTCGGGGCCGCCTTGCCTCCCAGGAACAATCGTTTGTTCGAGAGAATATCACAAGACAGGTAGTGATTTGGTTTTTGATTGTTGTGATTAATTTGTGGACTTGTTAGTGATGCCTGACTTGGGTTGTGAATTTTTTGAATTTTTGCAGGAAGCGGAGATGAGGGTTAAAGATATGGAGGAAGAGATTTCTAGATTGCATAAGAATTTAGATGAGAGAAATGGGCAGTATCAAGAAGCAGCCTTTACGGCTGAGAAGGTATAATTTGCGGATTTGTTAACGATATAGTTTCTCCAGCTATTTTTGATTTCTGTGTTTATCTTCGTTACGTCTTTTAAAAAGAGATGTCTGGTTCTTGAATATTTGTTTCTTAGATCTGATGCGGGATGTTTGGCGAACTTGTTTGCCACTTATAAGTCAAAAATTGTTGCAGAAATTACATTTTAGTTACTTTTTACGACTTTGCCAAATAGCCCTTTCAGATTATAGAATTTAAGTGTTTTGCTCTTCAATCTGACTGTTTTGTGGCTTTACCCTTATTTTAGTGCTTGATTTGCTAAGTGCACACATGATTCTCATCTTTTTAGGCTGCTTTTTGGCTTTTCTGTTTATCTTATGGCTGAGATGGAAAGTATAAAGTAGTGATGATGATACAATATTGTTTCATAATGCTGTGGACCTTGATGATTCAAAAAATTTGTCTTTCTCAATCCAAAAATAATTTTGATTAGGAGAAAGAGGGTCTACACCATACTGGTATTCTGGGTTGAACTTATCTTAATATATACCAAGATGTTGATAGTTTCACATTCAATTGGCTTATCTTTTTTGCCCTTTGCAGCTCAATTAAAGTTAAAATTTGATAGATACCTAAATACATGTAGTACTCATGCTATATGTTTTTAACATATCTATCGTAAATTGTTGGCCATGAAATTGATGCAGAATATGCCTTGACCCCATTTGTGTTTAATGGAAATGCAAAAGTTCCGAAAAGAGGGACTTGCTGTGTTTTTGGAGCAAGGACTAGTTCAGTCTCAAGTCTATTTGACTTTACCAGTAGGTGGCGAGTTTTCTGAAATTTAATTCTTGTTTTTGTTACCACGGTTTAAATAAATCATGGAATTGCTACCTAGCTTGTAAATCAATAACACAGACAAGGCAATGATTCCATTTCAGCCAGGTTATTTAACCGAGTCCAAACTAGACCATAACCTGGGGTTCTGATTATTTGCGCAGTATAACTTAACTTATAAGTGCTACTTTCACAATTGCTTGCTTAAACTGACTATTATATCAGACGGTCCCTGTGAGACATCGATGCAATCCACTTAATCGCAAAAGAATCAGTAAATCAGTTGCCTGTATACTTGACTGTAATTATGGACAACTATCAATGATTATAACATATAGTCAAACTTCAAATTTCTATACGGATATTTCAGGTTTTAATAGTTCTATTATGTGTTGTAGTACCTCAAAGACGTGGATGATCTTAACTTAAAGCTCTCAGCTACTCAAGCAACAGCAGATGCTAATGCTGCTCTGGCACAGTCTGCCCAAATGCAGTGCTTGGCACTATTGAAGGAGATAGATGAGAAAAATAATGCCTTGAAAGAGCATGAGGCTCATGTTAATAAGCTAGGAGAACAATTGGATCTTTTGCAGAAAGATCTTCAAGCAAGAGAAATTTCTCAAAAACAACTGATAGATGAAGTCCTGAGAATGGAGCATGACATTATGCAAGCAATGGCGAACGCTGGAGGAAGTAGTGATAGTGAGCTGAGGAGGATTCTGGATGAGGTTTCACCAAAGAATTTTAACAACATTAACAAGCTTTTGAATGCTAAGGATGAAGAAATCATGAAGCTGAGAACTGAGATAAGAGTCATGTCTGCCCACTGGAAGCTCAAGACAAAGGATTTAGAATCACAGGTACTTTTAATCGTGTTCAATATACTTTTTCATTATATGTTTACTGACATAGTACACATTGCTTTACCCTGCGCCTCTTCTGTCATAATTGACCTTTGAATATACAGTTAGAAAAGCATCGGAGAGCAGATCAAGAGTTAAAGAAGAGGGTCTTAAAGTTGGAATTCTGTCTCCAGGAAGCTCGTGCACAAACCCGCAAGCTTCAAAGGGTAAGCCAATCTACTGCGGGTTCAAGGTCGTAAATTTTTAATATTAATACTTATTAGTTGCTACTTTTTACATTTGATCAAATTTTCATGTCACAGACAAGAGTATAATGAGCTTTGTCCGTATAACATATTATTCTCTTTTGTTTTGTTGTTGCTCTCTATCTAGCCTTGACCCAAAATAGATTCTTCGAGATGGACAATACTAACAATAGACATGTAGCTTTATGAACATAATATAAATTTATTTCGTTAGAAAAACATCTTAAATGTCTTGTATTATATCTTAATATGCAGACAGGAGAGCGAAGAGACAAGGCTCTAAAAGAATTGAGAGATCAGTTGGCAACAAAGGAACAACCTGGAGTTTCAAGTGACGGTAAACAAAATATATGGGAAAGCTCTGGTTTCAAGATTGTGATCTCCATGTCGATGCTGATCCTGGTTGTGTTCTCAAAGCGGTAAAACAAACTATTGTTCTATGTACAATTATTGTATAAACGTTGGACGGCTTAGGTTTAGAACTTTAGATGTCAAGGTGAGGCAATTTGCTAAGCTATAGGTGTTTAACTATGTTGTAGAATGTTAAATGTAGATGGTCTCTCTCCATCTCTTCCGTTTATTTACCATCTCATGTCGAGAATAGTGTAGCCTGGACAAATTTTTACATAAACGTTTTAAAGTTTCTGCCAATGTATTAACTGCTTGCAGGATGGTCATTATGCATAGATTAGAAATAAATTGTGAGATTGTGAATCAATTGGGTTAATGGTTGTTCAGGATCTGCATCACGGGGTGTTGGCAGTAGATATGTTCTGTGTATATATTGATCCTTCATGATTTATATGTCGTGTACTGTCATTAAGTCCTAAAAGTACTATCCCCTGCCTTCTTATCAGCAAATAAAGATATATACATAATTTTAGAACCAGAGAGCTGTGATCACTTAAAGCAGTGGCTTGTGATTCTTGATTCTTAAAACTAATCAGATCATGGCTTCCCTAAAATTAGTTGAAAGGGAAGAAATAATAACCTTGACAGAGATGAAAGAATGGCTCTTGAAAGCATAAAACATGGTTTTGAGAGTAATTAGATAGTAACAGCCCTAACTTTGTTAATTTATTGAGCAAGACTCTAGTTCTACAAACATAATCAAGTGCCGACTGCAGTGCTGTTTTCTGAGCTGCACTCTAAACCAGACCAGCTTTGCGCTAGAAGTTTAGGAGCATTACCTTTTGCAGGAGGTGTCCCTGGAGTTGTGACTTGCAGGGTGACAAGACCAGCTGTATTTGTGGCCGGGCATCGCTACTAGGTTGGTGCTAGGAAGCAGTGAATTTACTGAACTTGTGTTAGGTTGCGGAATTGCAGTAGATAGTGGCATTGATGAATACCTCCTTCCCTCTGATACAAGCCATTCTAACTGAATTTAGTTTTTGACAATGGAAATATCATGATAAAAAAACAATGTTCCAAAATCAATCCTTTTAAAGAGCATTGATTTTACAACCAGATCTCCCGTAGTTGATGCTTCTACAACAACAAATGATCTACTACATGTGAAATGTGTTAACTGTGGTCCTACACCATTGTTATTATGACCAACCATCATGATTTCACCAACGTTTTCACAAGATCAATCCATTTAGCGATAGAAATAAAGGATACTTGGACAGTAGAAAAATGAATCGACTATATTTTCATCTAACGTATGTTGCCTGGTTCTCCTGTCCTTCCTGACATGAAACATATTTATATAAAGGGAAAATAGATTTTTTCGCCGCCGAAGTTATTGTTTGTTTAGAAATTTGTCACCGAACTATAATGTTTTTCTTTTTTGTCACTAATGTTAGGTTCAGATTTTTTTTTGGTCACTAACCTTAGGTTCGGATTTAATTATTAACATTCTCGATAAAAAAAACATTATGTTATTTTCTTAGTATTATTAAAATATAGTGATACTCTGCAATATATTATGAAGATCTGATATATGTCTATACCCTTAGATAGTTGGAGGACGAGAGTTTTTGACATTTATTTTAAGACTCCCAAAAGATTTAATTTCATAAATTATTTTAATTTTTTTTTTCTAAATAAAAGTTATGATTGTCTATATTATATATTGTTTCATAAAAATCAAGGTTAGATGTCATCTACAATTATTTATACTATTGTACAAAAATAAGGACGAATACTATAAAAAAAAGTAGACAATATAAAATTATTCCCGATTTTACCGCTGATTTATGTTATTATTACACCCTCCGTCTTCCTTATTTTTTTATAATTCTTTTCCACTGCCTGACACGTATTTTAAGGTTCCTACTTCTTATAAAACATAATTCCATAATTTAATTTTGAGATTTTCGTTTTTGTGTATAAAATTTCTAATGTTAAATTTTTGTTCAAAAAAAATTAAAATAATTTATGAAACTAAATCTTTATGTGTCAAATTTCAAATTTTCATACTCCAAGGTAAACTACCTCGGGCACAAATGGAGTAATATATATTAAGATATAAACAAACATCGGATCACCATAATAGACTACCATTATATTTCAATAGTGCTAAAAAGAATAATATAATGTTAATAATCAAATCCGAACATAATTTTAGTGACAAAAAGAAATCCGAACCTAACATTAGTGACAAAAAAGGAAAAATTTACAGTTCGGTGGCGAATTTCTAAACAAACAATAAGTTGGGTGGTGAAAAAAATCTATTTTCTCTTATGTAAAATATTTTCCAAAATTTATTGAAGATATATTTATTGCTTTTTGAGCATGTCTGTAGTTAAAATTATTTGGGTGTCATTTATTCAACGGTTTTTCTACTGTGAGGCAATGGGCACACAACCGAATTTTACATGTTTGAAAGATTTTTATTGACTCTCGTGTCTTAATAATGGTGGACCCCTGCATATACAACCACCACTCCAATCAAAATCTCCCAAGCATATAAAATTCTGTACTTAACATCTGCACATGGGCACACTAGACAAACCCTTTATTCAATTATTTAACATATAGTTGGCACTTTTAATTGATATAAAATTTTCACAACATCAACCCTTTATCCTCTTGCCAAAAATATTGTGTGACTTATAATTATTGAATCAAGAACTCTTTAGATACTCAGGATCATTATAGATAATGGGGCCGTTTGGGTTAACTTAAAAAAAATGATTTCTTGCTTATAATAAAGAAATGGAGCAGAAGTGAGAAGTAAATAAGTTAATAAAGTGTTTGGAAAAGAAGCAGAATATGTGAGAGACAAACTAGCATTCTCAGCTTCTTAAAAGTGCTTCTACTTCATTACACAAACGGGTAAAAAAAGCAACCCCAGCTTCTTATAAACAAACACCCCCTATATCTACTTCTACTTATTATATCTATCTATAAATGAAGAACCAGAGTAAAATATGTCAAGAAATTGGGTGTAAAATTACCTATAAGCCCCTAGAAGCCTTTAAATTTGCCAGCAGTCTGTTTTACTCACAGCCAGCAGAGGATAACCTAAACATCTTTTCACCAGGTAATTAAAATTGAAAAACTGCTCATAGCCCGTAAAATAGGCAGCCGGAGTAGAGCCCATAAGCAGTCGAAATTCCAAAGTGAGGAAGGGGAATCGAAGAGTTTAGCCTTCGACGATGATATAATTTTCTGTTTTTGTTATTACAGAACCGACCCGATAGCCTTAGATCCACACAACCCATTTATAAACGCCCCCAATTCGAAAATCAAACAAACTTTGAACCACAAATCATACACATACACACGCAATACAGTATAATTACAGTATAATTATGGCTGAAAAAGATGAACAAGAGGCGGGTTCCAAGAAGAGGGTATCATCAACCTACGAATCCCTAGGATGGCTCACAGAATCGACCGTTATGCCCAAGAAACTCAAGCCCATCGAGGGTGTCGGAGCCTCCTCGATTTTCGAGCTCAAGGCCCAGCTTTACAGGTCCCAGGAAGAATCCAAGCGTCTTGGCAAAGATTCAGCCCAGCCCAGTTCGTCTTTTGAGCACCTTGATGTTCATAAGGCCAAGAAAAAGATTCTTGCTCACGACCCTTTTGCTAATAAGAATCATGGTGTTGAATCCAGGGCTCACAAGTAAGAAATCATTTTTTTTTTATATATATTTTTTTTATGTTCGGTTATGAAATGATTAGGGTTTTTTGGGTTTTTAGGGTAAAGGGTATTTTTTGGTTTCATTGTTGAATGATCAGGTTGTAAATTTTATTGCTTTTGTTCAATCATGAAACAATTAGGAATTTTATGAATTTTTAGGGAAACTGGTTTTTTCAGTTTGTTTGTTGGATGATCAAGTGGTAAATTGTATTGTTTTTTTGTGTTCGTATATATATGTGGATGTATGTTTGATTATGGAATAATTAGGATTTTATGAATTTATAGGCGACATTTTTTTTTTAAATTTAGGATTAGCTACATTACTATGCCAATTTAAAATATGTGAGTTTTCTCCAATTTCATAGATTGATTGGGCCGTGGGAGGGGCTGTGCAAGATGGTAGAGATGTGTAGAAGCTTTATAAGGAATTTAGAGCATCTAGAAAAATGTAGTGTTGGGTGTGTACATTTTTACTTTGTTTGACAAATTTATTATGATTCTTAGACAATGCCTAATGTCACCCATGGAACTGAAAATTACGTTTGGCTTTTTATGTTGAACTTAACTGGTTTCCATTCAATTGCAGGGACAAGCTTGAGCTGAAAGCACTCAATGAGGGAGCAGTTAGTTATGCTGCACTAGAGAAGAAAGCTGAGTTGTATGATAAGCTTGCAAGGGGAGAGCTTTCAGACGAGGAAGATAAAGAGAAATACTGTGTTGATTTCTCTAGTAAGATTGTGCAGGAGGAACCACAGCATCCTCAAGACCATGATACTTCTGGCACAGGGCAAACAGAGTATGGAGGTTCTTCAATGCGACCTAACATTATGCCTATGGGGCTGGGAAGAGCAGGTGCCACCTTCGACAATGAGGAGCACAAGCGTTTTGTGAAGTAAGCCTTTAACTTCTGTCTCTTTTATGATTTCGATCTTTATTTTGCTTAATTTTGCTAGGTTCTTCTAATCCCAGTTCTTAGTAGTATAATGGTAGTTTACATGTCACTAACATTATAGCAGCCCATCACTAGGGTGGGGTTCGACGTCTATAGCAGGCGGTTTGCCATTAATTTTCTGGTCAAGTAATATTGATAAAAATTTCCACGGATGGGTCTTTGGGAAAACATTTCGTGAATATATCAAAGCTGTCTCTAAAGACTATAATATATGAGTAGTTTATTTGAGTACCTAGGCATGATTTGATAACAATGTTGGTCTTGAAGATATCATGTCCCTTAAAAACCGAGACTAGCTTTAGGAACCAATGGAGTGTTATTTGGGAACTGCATGATATGCGGTAAATAATACATAATATGTAGTGTGTCCTTAGTCCTTACCAGAAATAGTCTATAATGTCATTAAATTATCTTAAATAATCTGCAAGCAATGAAGAAGTTTTTTCACTGTCATCCCTTATTATCTAGAAATAGTTGGTTCCAAAATTTTGTTGTGGCAATAAATGCATCTTGCAGCCTGCTTTAGCTCCATAAGAGTGTGAGGATGTAGTTTTGCTTCCTATATGTCATCTTCAGAATCTTGGGAAGGTCAATCTAACTAAACCTCTACTTCAAATTATCCTAGTAGTTGTCAACACAGACCCGTGATGTGGTCGTACCTCTGTGTGCGTTCAATTATGTCTGCATAATATTCATGTTTTTCTTTGGAGCATTTAAGAGCAATGCAATTATTTAGCATTTTATAGGTAGATTTTTCTCTTGTACCGAAATCATGCTAGAATAATTAAGTTTGAAACTCTTTAGGAACAAAGAAAGTAACATATAAGGAACACCATGATATAGTACTAAACCAGAAATTACCAAGTCTACTCTAAATAAGCTGCAAGCAAGGAAGCATTGTGTATTACAGTCACCCCTGTGGTCATGTATGGTCGGGTCGTATAAAATCCGTGGACGACTTTTCTTTCAAGGCGCTGGTTGACTTATTATTTTCAGCGACTTTCTGAGTAGTTGTCGACTCAATAACCATGCTTACGGGATCGAGCATATGCTTTCATTATCTCTTTTCCCCTGGTCTGTTGGTTGGTCAACCAATCTAGCCTGTAATTCAAATAATCAAAGTAGGTTTAAATGTCAATGCAGACTAATTAGCCATTTATGCTGGTAGTATGTTTGTGTACATGTGCGAAGCAAAATGTGTGACATGTTTGTCATCTCATGCAGTTTAAGCCTTCAAGGAGGCTCAACTTAAAGTCCTTTGAGTTCTTTGGGACATCTGAGAGCAAGGCCATTATTAAGTTTTTAACTTATGCCTAGGCATTTTCTGGTAGATTGTTTTTTCTTGTACGGAATCATGCTACTATTGTTGAATAAAGAACATTGAGAGTTTGTCAGGAAGTCCAGTTTTCTGAGATGAGTTCTTTTGATTTTCTGAGTTATAAATGCGTTTACGATATAAATAAGCTGGGAATGTAAGATGAGCAAAAAGTTTAGCCAGGATAAGAGATATAAATGAGATAAAAAACAGATGAGAGAGAGTTTGGAGAAGAAGATAGTTTCTAGAAAGAGAAATTATGTATATGGAGGGTACAATCATTACCGCTATATATAAAGACCTTGGGTAACTTGCTAACTATAAAGACTTAATTTCCCCTCTACTAAGGTCCTATCTTATTTCTACCCTTCCATCTGGCTTATTAAGACATCTCTAATAGCGCTGCCAAGATCTATTTGGCTTAGCACTACTTCCATCCTGACAGTTACCCATAATTTTTTACTATAATCGCATCTTCAAATATTTTTTAGCAGGTGCGTACTTCCTCACTCCCGAAGTTTTAACCACTGTCGGGTAGCTCAGTGCAGATATTACTAGGCAACATTGCATTTTCAGTTAAAATACTTGTTTACGAGTTTGATTCATGTGCTACAAATGTTTAAATATGTCTTCGTTTTACAATGCAGAGAGGTTCATGAAGAAGTTAATCAAGCAAGGGAAAAAGTATCCGAGGCCAAATTGCGTAGGCAAGAGCAAATGGCACTGCACAGAGAGAAACTCAAACAGGCTTATCTTAGAAAACGGCTGGAAAAAATTAAAGCATCCAAAACAGAGCAAAATTCTATTTAGTGTATTGTTATTTGTTAGCTCTTGTACTGTATAGAAAAGCATATGAACAGCTTGATTCATTAAGATTGTTCAAGTTGGTGTTAGGTTTTTGTAATCTCCATTCTAAAAGATAGATCTAAAGATGGCTGAATGAGATCTGCAAATTGCAATTGAGAGATCTCTTTGAGTTGAAGAAGAGAGAAGACTTATTTTGGGGCACATATGTGTATTTGTTTTAGGAGGTTTACAAATTTTGAATTGATTGATAGGTGCAATGAGTCATAGCAGAGAGATTGATCCTTTGTTGAAGGATCAGAGTGAAAGAAAGCAGAGTTTTCGACACAATGTGGTGATGTTGGCTGCGAGCTTAAGGAGGTTGGGGGCCGCCTTTCCTCTCAAGAACAGTCATTTGTTCGAGAGAATATCACAAGACAGGTACAATATGGGTTAAAAAGGCTGTGGCATGTTTGTACTTTTATGTCCCCGAGGGGTTTATATATAAATTCACACCCAATTTCTTGGCAACTTTTACCGCTAGTTCTGCTTTAATATATAGCCCCGCTAGATTGCACTCTAGTTTAGAAATGTCTGGCCATGTGTTCTTGAACAAAAATTAAGATGTCAGATAAGATATACAGTTATTTTACCTCCACAAGAGTCATAAATTTTAGTTAAAGTTTCTTAGCACTTGCATCAGGCTCTCTACTTTGTGCTAGTTCTGCATCAACATCAACCCTTTATCCTCTTGCCAAAAATATTGTGGTATAATTATTATATCAAGAACTCTTTAGAGCATCTTTAATGGGCTATTCAAACAAGCTCTGTTAACTCTAAATTTTAGGAGGATATGAAAAATTAGAGCTCCAATGGCTCCTAGTAGCTCTTTAACACCCTGCTCCCGAGTTTTAAAAAAGGAGGAAAGCAAGTGAAGAGGAAGTAAAGTTATCCAACTTTCACTCCTATCGTGCTCCTGAGTTTTTTAAAGTGAGTGAAAGTGAGTGAAAATATAACATAGTTTCACTCCAAAACTTTCACTCCAAAAGTGGGATGAAAGTGAAAGCATACTTGCTTTCACTTACATTCATTTGCTTTCTCCCCTAAAAAAACTAGGGAGCCAAGCCTAAAAGTTTAAGAGTTTCTCTCTCTTCTTTCTTCTAAAGAGCATATAGGTGCTTTTAACTTATTTTAATTTAATAAAATAATCACTTCATTCTATTTTTACTCACTTCCCCTAAATTCTCTCTCCAACTTTTTCTCAAATAATAATAAAATATGAGTTAAGAGCAAATATTAAAAGTATGGTTAGAGTTGTCACGATATTTAATGTATTAATTTACCAGAAATCACTTATTATATTATTTTTGTATAAAGGACTTAAGAACACCATTGGAGATGCTCTTAGATACTAAGAATCATTATAATTAATCAATATAATCAATTATTAAACACATTATCATTTCTTTCCAAAATATACTTTACAAATAGTTAAAATGATACTTGAATGTATGGTTTCTTTTTTATGTCCAAGTTTCACTAACAATTAAATTTGTCACGTTCACTGCACAGCCTTGGTATCTTCTGCAAAGTCAAAAAATAATTATTACAAAAAATAATGGTCAATAAAAATATAACCAAATGCAGGCCAATAATACAATGAATTGTCAATTTTCATTTCCTTTTATATAATCTAAGTCATGATGAAAATTTATATATTTGCTTTTCTCACAAATTTCGCAAAAACAGCAGGATTAGAGCATCTCCAATGGTGCTCTTAAATCCCTCTTTAAAATATAATATAATATTTGGCTCCTAGTAAGTTAAGACATTAAAAAAGATTTCATCTCCAATGCTCCTCTTTATACTTGCTTCTTATTCATATTTTATTCATAAAAATGAGAGAGAAAAGTAAAAAAGAGAGAAATGTTGGTGGTAAAGTTGGAGGGAAAGTAATATTATATTCATGAAAAAATTGTTAAGAGCTCTTACATGCTCTTTAAAAAAGAGGAGAGATGATGGGTTCTTAAATTTTTAAAGAGCTTCAAGGAGCCCATTGGAGCTCTATTTCTTGACTTGCTCTTTAAATTTGAAGTTAAGAGCTCATTTAGAGAGCCCCTTGGAGATGCTGTTATACATACAAAACATGTACTTCCTCCGTCCCGCCAGGAAGTTCATGTAAACTGTTTGCACGTATTTTGAGACTTTCGTGAAGTATAGTTTTATAACGTATTTTTAATTTTTTTTTTTTAAATAAAAGTTTAAATTTCAAATTTTTTCCAGGAATTCTTTTATAAAAAAATATAATGTAAATTTATTTTATAAAAAACTTAAAATGCATATCAAAAATTAACGTAAAGGACCTGGCAGATGAAGCAGCATGTATGTACTCTGTCTATCTTTCTCAGAGCCACAGGTAGTCTCTTTCGGCCTACTGTGGGGGTACGTGGAAGATTTCTACAGGCTCACTGCTGTGTCCTCTCTGTCAATTATAAGGTGCAAAAGTTGCACAACTTTATGGTGGGGACTCCCTTTTCTTCTTCTCTCATTAATTAATCTTTGATTAATAGGCTAAACACCCCATTTTTTCTATTTCCTCAACCTACACTAATATTTTTTCTTTTTCCTTAACATATTCTTTGTTCTTTGACCGACGTTGTGCTAGTGGGACTTTATTTATAAATTTTTTTGACCTACATTATGCTAGTAAGATTTTATTCTGATAAATCCAATTATTTTTGGATTAAGTTCTAGAGCTCACTTTTTTACTGAAAAAATCGGATATTATATATGTTTTGTAATAAAAATAATTTTTTTATGTGGAAACATGTTCTACTTGTATTATATATATATATATATATATATTGAATTATATTTAAATATGTTCTGCCATGACCTCCTTGTATTTAAAAATATTTAAATTCTCAATTAATAGGATAAATAAATGATAAAAAATGATAAATATTTAAGAAATTATATTTATTTTTCTCTTGTTAAATATGTATATACTAAAATTTGAGATAAAATGTTAAATGTACATCTCCGTGAGATAATATTTGATAAGTGATTGTTGTTAATAATTTATACACAATATTTTACCAAATTTTTTTTATCAAGAAACGAGAATATATTTTGAATAAAAAGATATCACATAAAATTCTATCACCCGTATCTTTCCGCTATAAAAATACATGAATAAATTAGTGTAAGAATTAGTGAACTCGACCCCATTTGCTACACTGCTACATGAATGAATATATATAAAAATTAATTACCAAATTTTAATATATTATTTGACTGGGTAGATCTTGATGCAAGATTAGTGTATAATCTCCACCTTTTTCTAGAATTAATACAAGTGTAAGTTGAAGCCATAAGTATGTTTAGTTTGACTTACTGTCCTTTATATTTTCGTGGTTAATAGAACTACTACCAGTTCATCAAGTTAACAGTTAACTGCTACAGTGTACATAATTATCAGACAGCAATAGTATATGATAAGATCATCAGTCATGTTCATAAGAGAGTGCTTTAAACATACACAAAAATTATACTGTAATAAAAAATAGAGAAGGGGACTGCAAGCATTTCTCTCTCACCTAACCAGGGGCTACCACTGATAACTCCACATTTTCTAATTCCCCCAGTTTAATTTGTGTCAAAATCTATACTTACAGATTTTGTATGTACAGCATTCTTCTGGGTATCTGTTATTTGCTTCAGGGTTTTCAAGAAAGTGGTGGGTGCTGAGTGTGGTGTTTGAAAGCTCTATCTGAGCTTAGATTTGGACTCACATTTGCCTGTAAAGAGAATACCCAGATGGAAAACATGCTAAAGGTATAATCTTTATACTAAAATGGCTTAGAATTTTACTGATTCTGGTGATTTTGATTGTGGAATTTGTTTGCTTAGCTTTCTTGATTCTTTTGTTAAAGATCTAAAGTGGGTTTTGCTTTGCTCTTTATTTTGGTGAGATCTGGGCTCTGAAAATGTCATTTTTGTTCTTTTTTGAAAAGGCAATGAAGTGAGTGTGATTGTTAGTTTTTTTACTTTGTTGGTACTAAGGTGGTATGTTTTCTTGATTTGTTTGATAGTTTGACTCATTCACAAATGAAATTAGAGTGAAGAGTTCTGTTCATGTGCTCAAGGATGGTAAATTGCTTATTCGTGTATTATTAAGCTCATACTTTTTCTAGTCATTTGATTTGGTTGTTTTCATTGAATCCAATGAGGGGTTGATATTCGTGTTCTTAACAATGGTACCTTGATTAAACATCTTGTCTGAACAGCTATGAGCTATATGTTGTCTGTGCAGCTATGTTAATGGGACTAAAAATGTATGTTCAATGAATATATGTCATGTTACATTTTTATTAAATATCTTTTGTTTTGTAGTTTATACTTGCTCCAACCATTACATGAAGTCTTGTTGGCTTGAAAAAGAAGGGGAAATGCTAAAACCTCTGCATGTGAAATTGAACTTAATTGTTAATGCTTGCTATCCATGCATATAATGTTGTTTCATGCTTCCCGGAAATTTTGCAGTTTTGAATAGTCTGTAGAAGATGGCTACCGGTCTGAACAAGGGGCTATCTAAGGAATCCATCCTTGGCCTCGAGGTCTGGGAAATTATAGGCATTGTTGTGGGAATATTTATTGTGGTAATTCTTTTGGCATTAGCATACTATCTTACTTCACGAAAGAAGCTGAAAAGAACAAGAGAAAGTATTCCTGTTAGCCAGATTCCAACTATTTCGAAGGAAATTCAAGAAGTGAAGGTAGAGCAAGTTGCCGCAAATGATTTTGTTCCACGTGAAGGAATTCTTCTCACAATTCATGATAAAACTAATAATAAAGAAGCCGATAAAGTATTAGTTCATCTAGGATTGGGAAAAGCAAAGAATGGAGATAATAATAGCAGTCACGGTTCTTTTAATCATCTGGAGAAAGATGGCAGATCCCAATCTGGAGAAGAAGGGAGTTCTGGTACATTTGCTGCGTATACACGAACTTCTTCCCATCCAATAACTGCCCCTTCTCCTTTAAGTGGGCTACCCGAATTTTCCCACTTGGGTTGGGGTCATTGGTTTACCTTAAGAGACCTTGAAGTTGCAACAAACCGATTTTCGAAGGAGAATGTGCTTGGTGAAGGTGGTTATGGAGTTGTGTATAAGGGACATTTAATTAATGGAAGTCCGGTGGCAATAAAAAAGCTTTTTAATAATCTGTAAGTTTCTAATGAGGCTTCCGTAGCTTGAGAACTTAGTAATCTTTTGTCTTTCTCCATTGTATCTACCAGGGTGAATTTATCTGTCTTTCTATTTTCTAGGGGTCAGGCAGAGAAGGAATTCAGTGTGGAGGTTGAAGCTATAGGCCATGTGCGCCATAAGAATTTGGTTAGATTGTTGGGATACTGCATCGAAGGAACTCATCGGTATACTTTCATTTAATCATGTTATACACTAAGTTTGAGTCTGTGTTTCTGTTGAATGGATTGTTTATTTAAATCCAAATTTCTGTTTTGAATAGTCCATGATTAGCTTCTGATGGTTAAATATGGCTTTAGTTGTGCTGTTGAACTTCTGATCTGTAGCAAATACTCTGCTGGTATGTCTATTAGAATTAACAAAGTAGTTGATAACCTCTGATCTCTTCGAATCAGGATGTTAGTATATGAGTATGTCAATAACGGCAATCTAGAACAATGGCTTCATGGATCTATGCGTCAACATGGATATCTTACTTGGGAGGCTCGGACAAAGGTTCTTCTTGGAACAGCTAAAGCGTAAGTAGAGTTATTAAAATTCAACTATTTATCTTTCTCCGCAGTTATAAATCTCATTATGTGTTAAATCAAATTGCAGTCTCGCGTACTTGCACGAAGCAATTGAGCCAAAAGTGGTTCACCGAGACATTAAGTCTAGCAACATACTGATTGAAGATGACTTCAGTTCCAAGGTTTCTGATTTTGGTTTGGCAAAGTTACTTGGTGCCGGAGAAAGTCATATTACAACTCGCGTCATGGGAACATTTGGGTTTGTAATTTGTACATTTTTATTGTTAATTACAAGTCTTGAATTTCTTATCACTCTCCTAAGTCTCCTTTCCATGAAATGTGTCTCTTTAAACTTTTTCTTTGTATTATGTTGCTAATAATTATGTTCAAATGCTGATGAATATTTTATTGATTTTTAATTATCACTGTGTTGGACTTAATTCTGATATTAATGTAGTGTCTAATACTATATGACTATAACCTTAATCAGATTTTTTTGAATTCAATTAACCATTTTAATATCAGGATATTTTAGAAAATGGATGAATTTTGTTGTATCGTTTTCAATTTTTATATTTTGGTTAAAAAGTGGGTCTGTCACTTGTTACCTAAAGGGTTGGAAAGTGGAATTGTTGTTTAAATGATACAATTCTATATAAGCATAAGCGTGATTCATCTTCTTTTCCTCAATCAATCTATGCAGGTATGTGGCTCCTGAGTACGCAAATACAGGCCTTCTAAATGAAAAGAGTGATGTTTATAGCTTTGGGGTTGTTCTTCTAGAAGCTATCACTGGCAGAGAACCTGTTGATTATGGGCGTCCTGCTCAAGAGGTATTAAGCAATCTTTTTTCCCTTTATTATATTTAAAGAATGATGCTATAATCTTCAGTTCTTAATAGAGGCTATAGGTCTGGATTTCCACTAAAAAATCCTAAAGATATTACGTAGAGTCTCTGGATTTATCATGGTTTTCATTGCAGTGAACTTTTTCTTTGATTCGCCATCTCATATACTTTGTTGGTGGAATTGGATAGATAGTGATTACGATGTCATCCTTTTTAAAGATTTCTAGGTGTAACAAGGGTAATTTATTACCAGTCTCATAAATATATTACAAGGCAATGTACTGCTCCATCTTTTTTTTTTTTTTTTGCTAAATAATGTACTGCTCCATCTTATGCAGACTATATAGTTCAATCATCCCAATAGTTCTTAAATTGTTCATCTTCATCGATGCTTTCTGCACCGAGTTTTGATTGGAGAATCCTGTGTTCTTATCATTGCATGAAACTTTACGTTTAGTTAGTACTTTATATGAATAAAGCCTCCAAGTCAGATAAAAGTATCTTCTCAAAGTTCTGAGAAGTAGGGTGTTCTTTTTTTTTTCCCAATGCAAGAAGGATTTTCTTTTAATCACATTATGACTCCTAATATTGTTAATAATTACAATAAGAATTCTTGGTTGAGAATCATGATCACATAATCACAAGTTGTGACGCTCGTATCTATCTATATAAGGCCATTAATATTCTCGGTTTATGTATTGAAGTAAATTATTACAATTATTATTGATGCTTTAACATCAAGAATTTCAGAGTCTTGATGAAGGTAAATTGTGTTCACAGGTTAATCTAGTTGATTGGCTGAAAATGATGGTTGGGAGCAGGCGTTCAGAAGAGGTGGTGGATCCAAACATTGAAACAAGGCCATCGACAAGAGCCTTAAAGCGAGCCCTCTTAACTGCTTTGCGATGCGTTGATCCAGATTCTGATAAGAGACCTAAGATGAGCCAAGTTGTTCGTATGCTTGAATCAGAGGAGTACCCCATACCAAGAGAGGTTAGTTGTGATCTCATTATAGTATTTTGAATTGTAGCACAAAAGGACTAGGCTTAGCTTTTGACGGTGCATTCATCATTGAATATACATGCTTCTAATATCGTAGTTCAGTTTTTAAGTCTATACAATTGAAATTATCATGTGTTAGGCTTAAAGATAAATTACATACTAATGAGTAATGAAATCCATTAACATATACCAGAATTGTTAATATCTTATATTGTACTGATTCATTACTGTAATCTTATTAGTGATTACACACTTGTATGTTTAGTTAGTTTGACGACATAGGGATGACTGTTGGATGAGAACCATTAGCAACATTAATATTGGGATATAGGTTAGCTATTTGGATGGGGGAGAGGCGAAAGTATGGCTAGGTCGTAGACTTGTAGTGTTTAATATACTACCACGTAATATTGTATTTTACATAAGAATGAACACAGAACACATAGAATATGTGGCACTAACAACTATACAATGATTTTCATTCTCATTTGAGTTAACCTTCGCATGGTCGTTCTGATATTTAAGTTCTTTCTTCTTGGCCTTACATTAAAAAGGCAAGCTGAATTTTCATAACCAGAAGTGTACTATGGATATTCAGTTAACTTTTTGGACTCAACTCCCAGTTATTAATGTTTCAGGATCGCAGACACCATCGAAGATCTGTGGCTAGCAGTGTGGACACTGAATCTCAGAAGGACAACTACGACACAGATAAAAGCGACAACCCAGATTCCAGGTCGGAGAGCAAAAGGAACTAAAGAACATTTATTCATCATGCTCGGACTAATCAATGGTAACTGGCTAATGTTTATCAAATTCAGGAGGCGTAGTTGATATTTTTGCAAAAAATAGACCAATTTGATGGAGCGTTCAGGAACCAGTTTGGAAAATGTTAGTTCAACTCCTCTTTTTTTTTTTTTTTTTTTTTTTTTTGTCTCTCTCTCTCTCTCTCTCTCTCTCTCTCTCTCTCTCTCTCTCTCTCTCTCTCTCTCTCTCTCTCTCTCTCTCTTAAATTAGATTTTGAGATGGTTGTTTTATCTGTATTCCCGGTGAGTATTTTTTTTTCTTTCCATTAGTAAGATTGGGGTGTGTGTACAGAGGGGTTCTATGTACAGGTATGGACAGATGATTTTTTTGTTATTAAACATTCGTTAGATAATGGTTTTTTTTATGACACCCTTGCTAAGCTAAGTGATGGACGAACATATTAGCACACTGTTTAACAAAATACAAAGAAATTTTGTTTAGAAGTTGAATATCGAAGAAGACAACGGCAGTGAGAGTCCAAATTCCATCTTTGGCCAACTTTTTTGTTTGATCCAGCTCAACGACTCCTTTACAGCTATGGTGTCTGGAAGTTCTGGTGATACAAGGCCCTGGAACCTTCTTGTTTTTGCCTCGACTAACTGCCCTGATGATAAATCTTTTATGATCGCAGATGCTCTAACATAACTTACTCTTTCCGTCCTAGAATACATGTCTTTTTTAAAAAAATTTATGCATATTAAAAAAGCAATAATAAATGCATGAATGTAAACTTTTATTCAAACCCTCATGTTATACAACTTTAAAGAAGGATAATTTTGAAATAATGTCAATATATTTGCATTGGAAAACAAAAATTTCTTACTTGTATTGCGGGACGGAGCGAGTAATATTATTCAAACTTGTACTATGGCATATATTAATACTCAACGATATCTGAAAAATCATAATATAAAAAGTAAATTCATACACCACATGATATTTATTGTTTTAGATGAAGAATCTCGTAAAATAATTTGAAGTCAGAAAATATGAATAAATCAATATATATACTTATATAATGGAGAAGCGAGGGGCTTATAGGTGACGCCTCTCACATCGCTCCGTTTTATTTTTTCTAATTTTCTGAAATTTTTGGATGAAAAATATTAAAAATATGATTATTTATGTAATATAGTACCTTGAAAGTTTTAATCTGATTTTGTTTCAGAATATTTAATTATAGGAAGGAGTAGCACACTTTCGGAATTTTTGGATGAAAAATATCAAAAATTAGAACTACTTTTTTTAGTTTCGAATATATTAGAAACAAGTTTCAAAATCTGATTTTGTTTCAGATTATTTATGGAATATAGTAGCTTGAAAGTTTTAATCTGATTTTGTATATATATATATATATATATATATATATATATATATATATATATATATATATTATATATATATAGGGATAGGATCAAATAAAAACTTTTTTAAGTTACAAACTTACAAACTTTTTTTTATTCTCCCATCGTGTTAATCCTTAGTTATATAAAGTATCTATATTGAAAATTCTTCAAAAAAAAATCACAATTTTTAAAAATAACGCATAAATAAATCGCGTTTTCAACATATTTATAACTGGGGTTCAACATCGGGTGTTGAACACTAATTATCATTGTGTTGAATATATCTAAAAAGATGTTTAAATTATACCTCTGGGGTTTGGATAGGGTCTAGAAACATAAATATTAGTGATATAACATGTTTTCCTTAGTTCTTACATTTAAAAATTGGTTTACGTACTTCTCCACCACTATTTTAATCGATGTTCAATAAAATATGTTAAAAAAATGTTGAACTCAAGTTATATATGTGTTGAACAAAAAAAGTTTGTAAGTTTGTACCAGAACCCTCCCCTATATATATATATATATATATATATATATATATATATATATATATATATATATATATATATATATAATAATGGGAAAGAGTGGCACACAAGTCTCTCTACACTTATAAATACCGCTATAGGTTGTAGGGTTTTGGATCATCTAAGCACAACCTCCTCTCTCTCAATACCACAACCCTACCTCTCTGGTGATAGTTCTCTTGCTCGATTTCTAACTTGGTGGTGCCGTTCTTCTGCAACGATAAGTGAAGGAAACAATACAGGATTACAAAAAATAAAAGTTGTTGTAAGTAAAGGTAGTTATAGACCACTATGTGGGAGTCGACAAATCCAAACACGGGAGAAGAATATAGTCTTGACATGATATTGATGGATGATATCAATAAATTAACTATTAGTAATGTATGTATGTTGGTTATTTTTTTATAATATTTGTTTTGTTCATCGGACATGTTTGTCGTTGTTAATTTTTATATGATTTACGTTGTATACAGAAAAATAATATTCATGCATTATAGACCGCTATACAGGAAAATACTTATATAAAGGACGCTATACAGGAAAATACTTATATAAAGGAGAAGCGAGGGGCGTGTAGGTGGCGCCTCTCACATCGCTCCGTTCTATTCTTCTAATTTTCTGGAATTTTTGGATGAAAAATATCAAAAATTGCTCCGTTCAAGCAATTTATAAGTGAAGGATGTTAGTATTAAAAAATAAGGTTGTTACAAGTAAGGGTAGTTATAGACCGCTATCTCACGGATTTTAAGTTAGATGTTTTTGTGCACAATCAATCCAAAAAAATTGGAGGAAGGTGACAATGTAAGAACATGATTACTTTTTTTAAAAAAACACAAATAAAATTAAAATTCATCGTTCTTTAAATTGTTAATTATGTTTAGAAATTTATTTTCATTTTTTCATCATGAATTATAGTCCAATTTTAGAATTTTATATATTAGTATTGGTATTACATCAAGATTTTTATAATATAAAATTTATTTTTATCCTACAAATATTAATTTTGAATCATTAATATACTTTTTATAGACAGCCACAAAATTATTACATACTACAAATATTAATATTGAATCATTAATATAATTTTTATAGGCCGCCTCAACGCGCGGTTTCTTAACTAGTTTTAATTAACATTTGAATACCCTTAGATTTTAATAGAATTTAAATAGTATTAGTTAAATACTTTCAGATTTCAAAACATAATTTAAAATTCTAATTGAATATTAAAAATATAGATTTCATTTATTTATATAAAAGAATTATAAAAAATATGATAAAAATCCATACTTTATAAAAAATAATGAAAATTATGATCAAAATTATAAACAAGATTGCACGATTCGGTTTTTTCGGGATGTAATATTATGATTAAAATATGCAATTGAGGTTACATGCAATTTTATTATTTGATTAATTTTTGAAAAATCCCTAAAAACTTAATAATAATAAAAATATTATTACATATGTTTTTGAATACTCCCTCCGTCCCATATTAAGTGACCTCGTTTGACTTTCACGGAGATTAAGAAAAAAGTAGTGAAAGTGAGTAAGTTTAGTTGAAAAGTGGGTAAAGTGGTGGGATCCATCAATATTTTAATAGATAGTGGAGGAAAGTAGTGGGTGTAATAGTGTTTGTTTAATAAAGAAGAGTATAAAATAGAGAGGTAGTGGGTGTAATAGTAAAACGGTTTTTCTATGGTGTGCCCAAGGGCACACACTAAGCACTAAAACTTATAAATTTAGGAGATTTTGATTGGCTTACACTCTTTAATAATGATGGCCCCCTTGCATTTACAACAACCACACCAATCAAATCCCTCCAATTTTATAAATGTTAGTGCTTAGCATGTGCCCTTGGGCACACACTAGACAAACCCATAGTAAAAAGTAGTGTCCAAAAATAGTAAGTATGATAGGTTCATTCTTTTTGGGACGTCCCAAAAAGGAAATGAGGTCACATGAAATGGGACGGAGGTATATGATAGTTTTAAAGTGTTCAGTACTTAAATTATTATTTTAAAAGTTAATAAATTGGTGGCATACGGTAATAGTGCTCTTTTTGATTTCTGAAATCCATTACTGCAATTCCTGCTCGATTTCTGAAGCTTAGGTAAACTTTCAAGATCGACTCATATTTTACGGGCTGATTTATCTATATATTCATTTGTTTTAATTAATTGTGCGCATTATGATTGTAATTTTAGGGGTTCTATAGAGTTGATTTCAACCCAGATTGATTTGATTGTCAAGTGTTTGATGAAAGTCTCCTGAGTATTACTAGAATTCAGGCAGATTGTATTTCATGCTTATATGTGTTTATTGTTATTCATTGTTTTGCCAAATATTTTAACACATGACAGTTGTTTCCTTCTCGAAACAAGGTTGATTTCGTTTGATCATGTTGTTATATTTGTACAATTCCTTGTAGCTTCTTTCGGGTTTTGTAAGACTAATTTGAAGTGGATAAATAGTAATCTATAGTGTTTGATGGTTGTGCTTAGCCGAAAGCTCGACTAGTGTATTCAAGTAAAATTATACTACTACGTAACTATTGCAACTTTTTAAAGTTTGCAATCATTTTGTTTCTAATTTCCATTTGTATTCCTTTTTTTCCTAATGTTTGGTTGTCTTTGATTGTCCATATGTCATTGTTATAGTGATTGGTGCTGTGTTTTCCTTTGTTATTTTTGTATCGGAGTTTTCATTCGTCTTGTACTTGCGTTACATTCTATAGATGAGATGGTCAAAGTTTTCCCATAGTATCCTATGTTCCGTTGCATCTTGTTAATGTTCAAAGGAGCTATTTATAGCATTGTAGCCCAGTGGATCCCCCTCTTCTCTTAATAACAAAACCTTGAGGGTGGGAGTGTTAGGAATTCTAAATATATGAATTTGACCATTACCCAGAACAAATAGTTCAAAGAAGAGTAGGATATTACTTCTGGATCTTCCCATAGCTAGACCGTGGAAAGGAATAATTGAAAGTGATATATGGTGTTATGGAATTAAGATAATAGTTAGTTTGGTCATAAGTGTTTATATTTGTTGGAGAAATAGGAAGAGACGATTTAGTGTTTTCCCCTTAATTTCTCTATACTCGCCTAAAAATTTTCATGTAAATTTCATTATGGGTTAGTTAATCAACATGGTCACTATCTGTGTTTTTGATATTTCCAGTTCACTGCACAGGTTAATGACACCTCACTCCTGACTTGACATACTGCATGTTGCAAATGTGCATTTCGTTAAAAATAGTGATGTGGATTAACAACAATAAAACTATATATGTATGTATGTATGTTTGTCTGTGTAAATATATTTCTTCCTTCCATAAAAAATTAAATTCTCACCTTTTTTATTTTTTAAGTCACTGCTTCATGAGTGCCATGTCAAGTTATGTCTCGACACTCAAGCTGTAATGAAAATTTCGTTCAGTTTTTAACGGAATGTACATTTATCATATGCAGTGATTCCAGTAAAACATGATTAGCGTGTGTGGTGAATTTTAGATTTTTGGCTGCAAGTATTGTCGCACTTTTATAATTGACCTAATTTAATTTAGGGAACTTACATCTACTAGAAAAGTTCTCGGTCATTACATATGTCTGGTTGTAATTTACATACATCTGATCCTCGGGTTTGCATCTTTAAGGGGCCAACTCTCTTAATTACCTTGTTGTGAGGGAATGAGCATTATGTAGTGTCTTGACTGTTATCTTTTCACTTAAGAACTAAAATCAATTTCTTTTCCGTCTTGTTGACTAGAGAATTGCACTAAATGGTTCTCTCCCTTTATTGTATATATTTTTCTTATATAACGTGATGTGTTGTTTCACAGATTAAAGTTTGTAAAGGTGCCTTCCGATACCATGGTAAACATAATCAAAGGTTTATACATTTCATGGTAATGTTTCTGGAAGACCTAAAGTTTTTAAGTACTCATGGTTATTGTTTGTCTTGTATTATCTACGTTGCTCTTATGTGGGTGAAGCAACTTCCTGCTAAATCTATCAAAAAATTGGTAAAATGCTTAATTTGATAATGATGTAGATTCGTTTGACTAATCTGCCAAAAAAGAGTAGAATCTTTGACTGACATAAGAAAATCTTGATTACTGACCCTTGTTTATGATGCCAATGTGGTTTATGGCTTTGAACACCTTGAGGAGTGCTGCTATATGCCCTTATAAATAATTTGGTGGTGAACTTCTTCAATATAGATATGTATAACTATATGCCATTTATGATGTACTCCAACTTAGTATATACATGTCTTCTTAGCCCTGTAATCATTAACCGGTTTTTGTATACTAATTTTGTTTTCAATTTCATCCATTCGCGCAAACAATCACAATATCTGCGTTATTGTCTTATTGATGTTGCTATATGTGCAACCCCTTTTTGCATGTAATTGAAGCCAAATTATATCCTAGAAAACACGTGTCAGAAAATATCTCTCGCTACGTTCTTTCAGCTATTCTGCCATTCTCATCGGAAAAGATAACCAATTGTAGGTTTAATTAGTAGATGAAAATAATCACAAATTGACGGATTAATCTCAGTGTGCAGCTGAGTTTATAGTATTACCTAGACTCAAGGGTGAAAATAATATGTACAAGTGATAATTTGTATTGGACTCTCATGTGGTAATTGTTTTAAGTTTCCTTTACCCTTGGTTTGATCCCTACTAACCTCGTACATTGTTGGGTTGCAGTGACATTCCAATGGCACAATTCATTATTAACATGAATGCAGCATTACCCCATTCGCAGAAGTTTATATTACATGTTTTGGATGACACCCATCTATTTGTGCGATCTGACATGGCTGGAAGCATACGCGATAAAATCTCAGAGTTCAGAGAACAGAATACCTATGAGAAGCCTGCATAAATTTGCTTTTGTGGATTTAAGGTAGAAAATTCCAAGGTTATGTCTTTCGGCTTTAATCAAGTTTGTATTCTGCTCTTGTGAAATTTTGTGTACTTGTATCTGTGAAGGACTAGTTTCAAACTCAAATCTTGAATTATTAAACTTTCTTTATAATGTATAAATCAATATATTCATATATGTGTGCTTGTAACTACTGACAACTAAAAGGTGAAGCAATCTATGTAAGATGTAATATATCAAATTTTATACAAGTATAAATGCCGGACATTGGAAAAAGGTTGTAAGAACCAGAAGTTTGCAGAATTTCCGAGTACTCGTTCAACTCGGTTTAGTTGGTCTTTGATTCTCTAGTACATGGATGATGATAGGCTAATCAATCTATGTTGTTTGATACTGTATTATTGAACGTTGAGATATAAGTGCATGATATATTTGAGATATCCTTTCGTGAGAAATAAGTCAGAGATACAATGTATTTAGTGATACAGATGACAATTTATTGGACACGTTAATACAGTTGCGTAGGCATGTTTTTGTTTAACAATGTTGTTAGGCCTTTAAATTCATTCACCACATATATAGTATGAGCCATATTCTTGTTAGTTGTACTGATCATAAAATTGATAGAAGTGGCATCATATTTAAAAAGACCTGATAGTAAAAGTATCTATATTAGTATGGTTGAATAGATGTTTTTCTGCTATTGTATATGATATAAATTTCAGTTGGAACTTGTCAAAAATGGTAATTCGTTGGGGCTCAGGATTGTTTCAAAACAGCAACCACTAGTGCTATAAATTGTTTTGTAAGATGCATGATCCTTTCATCATTCGGGAAGAGTGAGAACACAGAAGTTGTTAGAATGGAGAAGTTCAGTAAGGTAATAATAATGTTGATTGTCTTTGATATGTGCTTCAAGTCAGACATGGTTGAAGCAAGAGGCAACAGTATTAGCAAGATAAAAGATGTTAACCAGGGTCAAAACTTTTTTGGTTTGCCTCCAAGCTTTTCAGGCTTTCGTACCTGGAATTTTTCGGGTCAACAAAAACTAGATCACCCAGACAATATTCCAGGAGGAACTTTCAATATACCAGGCATTTTTGGATTTCCACCGTTCAACCCAGGGGGTGGTGGTTCTTCTATATTCCCATTTTTACCATACTTTTCGTATGATCCTCCTGGCTACTGTATTCGCCTTATTGGATGCATTCCTATACCCAGATTTCTTTTACCACCTCCCCTGGACCAGTCCTCACCCGGCTCATCTCCGCCAGATCAGGGTCCGCTATCCCCTACGTCTCAGCCCTTACTGACCAACCAATCTCCCATTCAGCCTCCACCAGCTCAAACTCCTCCATTTCCGTCGCCAAAGGCTCAGACTGCTGCAGTTCAGCACTCGTCAGTTGGTCCTGTAGGTGAAGTTCCAACAGTCCCGAAACCTCCTAAACAGAGCACATCAGCCCCGAGACCTCCTAAACAGAGCACATCAGCCCTGAGACCTCCTAAACAGAGCACATCAGCCGAGGTTAGTCCTGTAGGTGAAGTTCCAACAGTCCCGAAACCTCCTAACCAGAGCACATCAGCCGAGGCTGAAGCGCTCACCCCACCATCACCTAATCCTTAACTGGTCTAGCTGAAGCAAGCTATCTAGCTATGTAGTTGTGGAGAATGTATGCTATCTATAGAAGGCATATCAACATATACTTATAAATTATATACTTTACTACCTAAATATGTCTTTTGTCGAAGCATTGCTTTCTTTACCTGCAGATATCTGTTGCTACAGAATGAAAAATCGACAAATACGCTTAAGTGCCTACATATATTGTCTATATTTGCCAGAAATTTATCCAGTTCTTGTGGTTTGGGTGCTGCTAGTTCCAGAAAGCCATGAGAACTTTTATTTTTGTCATTTTTTTCTTTTTGCCAAACAAAACTAAAAAAGGTATTTCTTTGCTGAATGGTATAATATAACTTCCTAGCATATGGTAAACCGTACCCTTACAGAATACCCGGTAAATGAATAATAAACGTACTTGAATTCGATAAGATGAACGACAAATAAACGTACTTGAATTTGATATGATAAATGAGCGAACAAAATTCTTAATTAACATCATGCGAACATATTTTTTTGTAATTACTGAGAAAATTGTGATGAAAAATAAATGGACAGACATAAATAAGAGTATGGAATCCGTTGCGTTAGGTTTATAAGTTGGCCAATTTCATCTTTCAAGAGAAACAACACAAGTGAAATGTGGGCAATCTTGATGTAGTTGGTCAGATAGTGACAGCCAGCCACCAACCCACAAGAAATGAATTAATTCAACAAAAGCAGCTCAGAAAAAGGATTATTAAATATACCCCATGTAATTCAATTATTTGGCGACTCTAATTCTATGTGTCGTAATCAAATACCAACCGCAACAGATAATCCCAGCCACCCACCTGCCAAATCCAACGGCAAAGAATATTACAACCTCAAATCTCAACAACCCTCATTATTTGACTAGGAATGTAAATTTCGTAATTACTTTAGTGATATATTTTGTAAAAAACAAAAAAAAATAATTGAAAATTAAAACACTAAAATTTTTATATGTAAAATATTTTATATGGACATTCTGATTGTATTTTCGTCTTCCACGTATATAATTTTTTTTAGGATTTTTTTTAATATCATATAGAAAGCTTGAATAAACAATAATTTGATGAGAAGTGATTTTTTATAGCTAAAGTGAAGAAGGCAGAACTGAAGTCACCAAACCAGATGAGGCTTCTATAAATATAGACCCAAACTCTCTAGTCAGGAGTCACCAAAGCTTGAACAAGAGCTACTATCTTCCTTTTGCATCTGCATTTTCTCTCCTGTATTCTTAGCAGGTCTTCAGTTCAGGTGATTATTGTCATGCCCTTTTATTATTTTATTGTTGATTATATGTATCTGCTGCATAGTTATGATGCTGTTATTGTTTATGAAAGTGTTTTATTGTGAGTTGTGAGATGGTATTTAGCTGCAGAATTTGTATGTTGAACTGAAACTATGTTAAGATTTTAGAAACTGATGAGTTCTTGATAGTAGAACTTTTTGAGGTGTATAAAGTTTGTTTCTTAAGGTGCTCAACTTTAATATGTTGATCAGAAACAGAGAAGCTACATCTTAAATAGATATGATTGCTAGTTCAGATAGGATAGGCTTACGAGGATCATATTATATATGTTTTTACAAAACATGCTTAGGTTATAAAAATCTCATTGCTAAAAGATGTGTAAGAACTCATTTTGTTCTGCAAATTGTTTAGGTGTTGATTTAGAAATCCTATCAAGCTGTTTTGTATCAAATTTCTGTTTCCTTGATTTATTAACTTAAGCTAGCTGTGTTAATATCACATGTATTGACTATATTATATTCTGATATTTTTAATGCAGCTTTTAGCAATGGACACCTTCTTGTATACTTCTGAATCTGTAAATGAGGGACACCCAGACAAGCTATGTGATCAGATTTCCGACGCAGTCCTTGATGCCTGCCTTGAACAGGACCCTGACAGCAAAGTTGCATGTGAGACATGCTCAAAGACCAACATGGTTATGGTATTTGGTGAGATTACAACCAAAGCCAATGTAGACTACGAAAAAATTGTGCGCAAGACCTGCCGTGATATTGGATTTGTTTCTGACGATGTTGGCCTCGATGCTGACAACTGCAAGGTCCTTGTCCAGATTGAGCAACAGAGCCCTGATATTGCTCAAGGTGTCCACGGTCATCTCACCAAGCGTCCTGAGGATATTGGTGCAGGGGACCAAGGACATATGTTTGGTTATGCCACCGATGAGACTCCAGAGTTGATGCCCCTAAGTCATGTTCTTGCAACTAAGCTTGGGGCTAAGCTTACCGAGGTTCGCAAGAATGGTACCTGCCCTTGGTTGAGACCTGATGGAAAAACCCAAGTCACTGTTGAGTATTACAATGATAAAGGGGCCATGGTCCCTATCCGTGTCCACACCGTTCTCATTTCCACTCAGCACGATGAAACTGTAACTAATGATGAGATTGCAGCTGACCTCAAGGAGCATGTTATCAAACCTATCATTCCTGCAAAGTACCTTGATGAGAAGACCATCTTCCATCTCAATCCATCTGGCCGTTTTGTCATCGGAGGTCCTCATGGTGATGCAGGTCTTACTGGTCGTAAGATCATCATCGATACTTATGGTGGTTGGGGAGCCCATGGTGGTGGTGCCTTCTCTGGTAAGGACCCAACCAAGGTTGATAGGAGTGGTGCCTACATCGTCAGACAGGCTGCCAAGAGCATTGTTGCTAATGGTCTGGCTCGTAGGTGCATTGTTCAAGTCTCTTATGCCATCGGTGTGCCTGATCCATTGTCCGTCTTTGTTGATTCATATGGCACAGGAAATATTCCAGATAAGGAGATTTTGAAGATTGTCAAGGAAACTTTTGATTTTAGACCTGGAATGATTGCAATCAACTTGGATCTCAAGAGGGGCGGCAACAACAGGTTCCTGAAGACGGCTGCATATGGGCATTTCGGAAGAGATGATGCAGATTTCACCTGGGAGGTAGTCAAGCCCCTCAAGTGGGAGAAGCCACAGCTCTAGATGTCTTATACATAACCAACTTGTCTTCTCAGGCAACCCTTTGACACAAAAAATACACATATAGTTTGCATCTCGTATTATTTTTATGCGCACGCACACACATTAATGATTTGCCTGGTGTTTGTACCATACCTGCATATTGGAAGTGATGGCATTCTTTATAGAAAGATGAAATGAGCTATTTGTACTAGAGTGAGGGAGGGGGAATGTTTTCTGTTGAAGTTGTATCTTGATCATTATTAAGAAACTTAATAAAGAATTGCGAATTTCTCTTGGATGCATTTGGATTTTCGATTCTAGTGAACACAGTAGGTAAAAGTCTAAATTTGTTGAGCTGCTAAGCTTATCACCAGTTGTATTTGAGTTGCTGAACTTGAGCTCCATCGGAACTTAACTGCCAAACACTGCACTTGTAAATTGTTAAACATAATCTAAAGTTACATTCAAGAGTTTCCTTTTCTAATTTTAGAGAGGTTAGAGATTTTAAATTGAAATTTCATATAAGAATTATTTGCCATCACTAAAAATTGGTTTGATGTAATGTCACCGAATTGGTAATTGATCCATATCAAAGTATATTTACTAAAAAAGAGTTTAATAATTTTGATAGTATCTTAGTTTAATGGGAATTTTTTTTTTTTGATAGTATCTAAAAATTTGAGAACTATATTATCTTAAATAATCCAATAGACTAATATATATTTTTGAAATTTAATATATTCATAATCATGAAAAAACGGATAAAGATTTTAAATATTAAATTTTTATTCTTTTTTATCGAGCAATTTTCCTGAACACTTGTAAAGAAGAAATCGATAAAATACTGATAATTAAATAATTTTTTTAAAAATATACTAAGATAACACACTAAAATATAAAAGGTATCACATTAACGAAATTTGTTTTAAGTATATGTTTTAATTTATCTTTATATTTTAATATAACAGTATTTTTATAACTTAATTATTATTATTATTATTATTATTTATTACCGTATGTTTTTTGTGCTGGCATAGGAAAGTAAACGAGGGATAAAACAGGAAAATGTGGGTGCAAATACTGAGGCTCAATTGGGGGCAGCTAGAATTATCAAAACCCCGCTTAAAACAATTTCACTACCATCTCAAATCTCCTTCTACTAGCCAATTCTCGGCGAGATATGGAGAAAGAATTGATCCAACTATTTCAAACGGTGGAGAAAGCCGCGGCGGCAGCTGAAAACGACGCCGTTGGAGGTTCCTCGGCGGAGGAAGATCGCTGTATCGATGTTCTCAATCAGCTCGAGAAATGCCCCGTTAATTACGACGTCTTAGTCTCCACTCAGGTATCATAGGCTGCATTCATCATCTCTATTTGTAATTCTTTGTTCTTAATGCTTTAATTTAAGTTCTTAACTGTGAATCATCGTCGTCTGTGTATTATGTTACGTCTATATTAATCTAGGGTTTATGTTTTTTTTGATAGGCTGAATACAATAGTGCCACAAATTTTTGTTTTTTTAATTTTTGAATTTACACAAAAATATGAGGATAAATATCAAGTAGGTCACTCGTTTCGTCCAAATGTATCAATTGAGTCAATGATTTCCAAATTGACTCAAATGAGACACTCATTTGAAAAATTTGTATAAAAAATATCCCTATATCGTTAGTCGAAATTTTGAAAGTATTATATATTGAGTTTCGCACATTTTTTATGAAGGATATTACATCCAAATGAAAGATTCCGAGTTCTACTATTTTCGCTAATATTTTTAGATTTTTAAAATTTTATCAACTATATATTTTTAATTTTTTGATTGTTTTATTTGATTTAAATAAAAATAAATAGGAGATAAATTTTTAAATATCTAAAAATATTATCTAAAATACTAGAACTCAGAATCTTTCATTTAGATGTAATACCATTCATAAAAAATGTGCGAAACTCGATATATAATACTTTCAAAATTTCGACTAACAATAGAGTGATATTTTTGATATAATTTTTTTCTAATGAGTGTCTTATTTGAGTCGATTTGGGAATCAGTGACTCAATTGATACATTTGGACGAAACGAGTGACCTATTTGATATTTATCCTCAAAAATATGTAAATGTCTAAGCAGGGCTTCGTCATTTCTAGGAATAATAGTTTATAGGTAATTATGGAGGCAGCGGTCTGGGCGTGAATGTACTTTGGACATCTCTTTTGGGCTGCTGGATTTATGTTCTTAATTAATTTCGTGGCATGATTGAAACTTTAAAGTAACGTGACACTTTCTATGCGAAATTATACCAACTGTTTTGTAATGACTATAAGCTTAGAAATGATTGTTGCGGAAGATGTTTTGTTCAATGCTTCTGCCAGCAGCAATTAAGGTCCAGCGCCACTAGCATTATCAATGATACAACGTAGACATGGTGTGGAGTAATGATGAGTTGATGATGGTCAATTGCTAATTCTTTTGGTCATTTTGGGATAATAAGTATAGAAACCTCGTGCTTGCCTTATATCCTGTTTTTATTTTTCTTCCAGGTAGGAAAACGCCTGCGGCATCTAACGAAACATCCTAGAAAGAAGATTCAGGCTTTGGCTTCTCAATTGATTGAGACATGGAAGAACATTGTAGTTGAGGAAACACTTAAAAAGAATAGAATGGGAAGCATGGACAGTAAAGTTTCCTTGAATTCTCAACCTGTTTCTGCCGGAACTTCGGGGGGCATAAGGGTTGCGAATGTTGAAACTTTGAAGATTGAGAAAAATGACTCTAATGTTGCATCAAGGACTGAGAACTTTGTCGAATATGAGAGTAACTCAGATGAGGATAGAATAGAAATATTTGATGATGTCAGGATTCAAGAGATTGCCTCTGGGAAACGTGAAACTGTTGTAACAGTGGCTAGCAAGGGAAAACAAAACGTCGATGCGATGAAATCTACACAATTAATGTCATCCGCCCCTAAGCTGTCTACCCTCATACGTTGTAATGATCCCGTACGGGACAAAATTCGTGAACTTCTTTTACAAGCTTTGAACAAAGTTTCAGGTGAGATCGAGGAACGTCAAAGAGGTGAGTTAGATGCATGTGACCCAATTAGGGTTGCTGTGTGTTTGGAGTCTGCAATGTTTGAGAAGTGGGGCCGGTCTACTGGTGCACAGAAAGTGAAATATAGATCCATACTATTTAATATTGGGGATTCAAGCAACCCAGATTTCCGTAGAAAAGTTCTCTTAGGACATGTTCAGCCAGAAAAGGTCCTTGAAATGAAACCAGAAGAAATGGCAAGTCATGATAGGCAACGTCAAAATAAACAGATTAAAGACAAGGCTTTATTTGAGTGTGAGCGTGGCAAACAAGCAGAGGCAACTACCAATAGTTTCAAGTGTGGCCGATGTGGAAAAAGGAAATGCACTTACTACCAGTTGCAGACTCGTAGCGCAGATGAGCCTATGACTACATTTGTAACATGTGTAAACTGCAATAAACGTTGGAAGTTCTGTTAGTGTCTTCAGCGGCTGCCAAAATTTCTACCAAATAGGTGTCAGCTTAGTTGTTATGACAAATACATATTTGTTAATTAGTATCCTTTCTTTATTTCTGAACTTTAGAAGAGCTCTATATGCCATCTAGGTGGGAGAAATGATCCCAATTTTACTTTGTATTCTATCAGTTCTGACTTCCGCTTCTGCAGTTTTTGGAATGATTTTCATGTCATTGAGCAATGTATTGGTTAATTTTGTTGATGTTAGATATAGAATATATTTGTTATTGATTAGCGTAGAATTGCCTACAATCTCTCTATGTGCATGATTGTTAGGTAATTAGTTTCCTGTAAAGTAGGAGATGATAGAGCTAATGTATGTTGTATATAAAGTTACTCTGATGAATGAGAAAGGGGACGGACAAATTCTTTCATGATGAATGGTTAGGAGGGTAACTCCTAACCATTTCTTCTAATCAATCCAGCTTAAGGCTTCCTTCACAGCTATGGCCTCGGCAAGAACTGGGCTAATGCACTCCGACTTCGTTAAGACTTTTGTTTCTATCAATCTTCCATCTGAATCTCTAGCGACCATTCCTAAACCAACTTCAGACCTATCTTCAAAAATAGTTGCATCAACGGACACCTTAAATGTGTTTGGTTGGGGCTTTACCCAGGAAGCTAGTAACTCCATCTCTATTACCCTGTGGTTCAAGAAGAATGCTAGAAGACCTGCTCAGGGCGATTGTAAATTGTGTAAGACTGTGTTTCGCTGCTGCTACTATCTTGTTAACATATGAGAATTTCTGATTCCAAACTAGATCCTTGCGAGCCCTCCAGATGGCCCAACACAGGGTCTGCTTCTGCATAGTGAAATTCATTAAATTAGATATGAAGCATATAGATCATATTGAATTTTTTAAAATTCTAAAAAAAAAGATATTTTATTAGGATTTTTATGAAAATATTCCGAAATTATACACTATCAGATTAGTATCTTAATAATTAATAAAAATTTATGTCAATATTCATCATTTTACATTATTAAAAATTCTTGCAAGTTAAGATTTTACGATACGAGAACTTTTATATGATTTTAAATCTAAGTGTTAAATTCATATTGATTTGCTACTCAAATTTATTATCATTTAGAGTTTACATATTTTGAATTAAAAAAATTACTTCTCATGATCTAAGCATATATAGAGGTGATTAGGACTAATGTTTCTATAGACCCACCTACTTTTTTTTTATTGTTAATTTACCGATATTAATAAAATATAAGAAATCAAATAATTTCATTATATTTTTTGGTTGACTATGTTGACTATATTTTGTTTACATATTCCTTAAAATTATATGAAAAAATTAACCAGATCAAAACTTACCAATATCAAATATCCGTCCAAAGTAAAAGATTTGAAATGATTATAAATTAGTCCAATATTAGGGTGAATCAAATCTTGCCGAAATTGTTAGGAAATAAAACTCATAAAAAATTGAAAAATCCACCAAAAATTCAAAATTCAAAAATGACTGCTACACTGAAAATTAAAATTGGCGTCCAATCAAAACCTACTCATGCCCTAGGAATAGGACCGTAATTAAAATTTATAAATGGCCTGGGTCACATTCTTACTTCTATTTTCACATTATTTTTTCTTTATATCTTTATCTTGTTTTCATAGGGTTCAGTTTTTGGTTTCCCGTTTGATAAGGTGAAAGAAAAATATTGCTTCAAAGAACAAAGAACAGTTATTGAAGATTGCTATACTGAAAGAAAAAATGTGTTAGTTGGAATAAATGAAAAACAAGAGATGGCTATATGAAGTCTAAATATGTCCCTATCTTGCCTTTCACATGCATAAGTTATTCTCTGGACCATTAGGCATCAATTCTTACAAATTATAGAATATTTTGAGATACCTGTTGTCTAATATGCTTTAAATTAATGGGATATTTTATTTGTTAGTTTGATGAGAAACTAAGTAGAATCTCACAATTTATTCAAGGTGATTCCTTGGTCCTGAAAATCAAGGAAAAATACAATCTGCTACATGAGCTTGGAAACGTAATAAGCTTCGCACACTAAATATATAAATAGTATAGTAATGATTTAACAAGAAAATAAACTCAACATCACATTTTTTCTTAGTAGATAAAGCTACGGCTTATTCTTTATAAGAAATTCACGCTACAGCATGCAAAGAGCTTCCTTCAGCTCTTCTTATCACTTTTGTGTTTTACAAACTTGTATATCTTACTATGTAGCAGTACCATAATAAGCCTGTCTAACACCTGCACACCTATTCACTTATGTATGTTTACAATTAATAAACCTGCTTCATATTTCTACAGCCCACCATAATTTTAGGATATATATTGAATACACATTTATGCAGCTGCTCTCCTTATCTTTATTTTTCAACCTTCCATTTATTCAAGCCGTGTGTAGCCTACCTTGTTTTAAGGAATCCAAGCTGGTTCATGCATGCACGTAGTCTTGATTTTGAGTTTACACAAAGCAAGCTGTTATAGTTAATAACATGGACTAAATAAAAATCCTTCAGAGTTGTCCACCGGCTTCGACTTCACTGCTGCGTCTTTTATTTTTCTGCCTTTCATGCTACTACATCTGTTTTCAAGATTTGCTGATATTATTTACCTTCCAGAGAGTTTGACATCTAACAGAAGTGAGTTCAGTTTCTGCAGAAACTGGGGATGGATTTCACAGAGCACTACAGATCATGGATCAGTAATCCAAGAATTTAATTAGTGTGAGTTTTGAATTGAGGGGGTCCAGTATCATGTTCCCGGTCTAACTGATACCTGTTTTTATAAGCAGAAAAACCAGGCTTTAGTGAAGGAGTTGAGAGTCCCACCTTCAGGGGCGAAAGACCTTTATTTCGTGACAGAGTATTCTCAGCCGATATGGGACAGTTCAAGTACTCTTGCTTATGGAAACGATGGTTAGTTAGTGGAGAAGTCCTGATTACAATCTTGTTTGATACCTTTTTACCTTGGCTGTTGCACTCAAGGCTGGGACAATTAATATTCTGGAAAGTGGGCACCAAAAGGTCAATCTCAATTTCTTAACGAACTTTATACTAGAATTCTAGTATAATGTGAAATGAAAAATGTAAGAAAATAATATTTAGTTAAAAGTTCAGTAACTTGTAGTAGTACACCTTCAATCATAAAACATACCAGTTTTTATGATATTTAGTGAAAAGTTTTTATGATGGTTAGTTAGGATGTATTTTTTCCTATGACGGCATCAGTCTCCATTTGAAACATTTTGCACACTGAACCGTAAAAGGGAATAATTACATAACAAACTAGAAGCTGATAATGTAGCTGAGATTAAGGACACATACCAGTCGTTATAATGTATCAAGAACAACCCCAGGCAAAAATTCCAAATAATGTCTGCACATGCATAGAAATTAATCAATTCAATATACCATAGGATAAATCAACCAAAAGTTAAAAGATGTGATTTATATTGAATACTTTCAAACTCAAAATAAAACTTCAAAATCAAATCAAAATTACATTTTTAGGTATATCTGAATATATAACAAAAAAGTCGGAAAAAAAATTTACTCTCACTAGAAAATCTTTTAAAAGCATCAAAATTTTATATAATATTATAGAGATGTATATACATATCACCTTTCCAGTCTAGTGATTCTTTATTGTGATCTTCGAACTCGGCGTCTGAGCTTTTATTAGCGTTGGCTGTGCAGCAACCTAACACCATGTTTATAAAGCTGTGGCTATACATGAATGTATGTATGGATGATATACAGCAGCGACCACGGGGTTTTAATCATGACCATGTGGCACTGGCATCTTCATTTGTATTTCATTTCTTAGCAAGATTCATTAAATTTGGTAAACATGTTTTACTGTATTTCTTAAAAACATATACTTTTCTTTTCTGAGATAGATTTATTGAACTTGCTCAGGGGTTTCAAGTAAAGTCTTATGACATCTTTAATTGTCTTTTCTGTTTTCTAAGCTAGATTCATTGAATTTGGTAGACAAATTTTTCTATTAGATTTTTCAAATATATACTTTTCTTTTCTTGGCTAGACTACTCATCGTATTTGGTGTGCAGATTGTATTGAATTTTTTTAGGATATTAGAAATCAAAGATATTCGGTTAAAATTTTTAATAATATTTTGATATCAAGTGACATTTAACAAAAATTTTAAAATTAACTAAGATTTATGTGGATACTCATCGATTTGGATTTGAAACATTACTAGTTGTTAAAAAGAGTATGCAATCTCAATACACTAAAAATATTGCACTACTCACTACTACAAATTTAAGCTTGGGAAACGCTATTTGCATAACGTTTTTCTTATATGCTATGCAAGGATGTTACTTGTATAGCGTTTTTTCAAGAAGCGTAATGGAAGTTATTAAAAAATAGAATAGAAAATAAATGAAAATTAAATAAAATTACCTGCATATCGCTTGTTTCTGGAGCGCTATCTAAATTAGGCCTGTAAACGGATCGGATTTGGATCGGATCTAACTCAATCCATATCCTAATCCATTTAATTTTATTGGATTCGGATCGGATCGGATCAGGAGTCGGATATTTTACAGGTTAATCCATATCCGGTCCATTCGAATCGTGGATAATCGGATCGGAGATCCGATCCACTAAAAATTATGAAATATATTTTTTTCACCGTGTACAATGTTTTAACCTTCCATACAGGAAAAAAGTAATATTTTCTAACTATATAAATTCATGAATTTTAACGTAACAAGCACAAAGAACTAATAAAGCAGTAAAGTAAAGTCTGCAGTTTCATATTATTACTAATAATGCAATTGAAAAATTTTGTTGATTGTTCTTATAAAACCTTCAACATATAATGTATCAAGTAAATAGAAAAATAATATATAAGTTGTTTAATACTTTTGGAGGGAAACAAATTATGGTCTGCTCCTCTATTAATAAGGATTGAAATCAATAAATATGTCCTAAATAGTGATTGAGTAGGTGAAAGCGGAAGAGTTTAGCTCTCCTATGTTAATACTCACTCTACACAAAAAAAGAGTGATTATTAGATTAATCGGATAATAAGAGTGAGAGTCAGGTCGTACGGCTGATCGGTTATAAGAAAATATGACTTAGGGTTTTGTCTTGTATTTTTAAAAATTCTTTTATTTTCTATGTAATATATTAATATAATATATTATAATAGAATATAATATAAAATATATTATAAATATAATTAAGTATGGATCGGATCAGATCGTTAACAGATCGGATTTGACCATATCCATATCCATTCCTTATCGGACCAGATTATTATCGGATCGGATTATTAGCAGACGGATTTTTTTAATAAGAATCCATATCCATTTATTTAACCACGGATCGGGTCAGATCGGATCGGATATTCGATCCATTTACAGGCCTATTATCTAAAGACCATGTTGCATAACGTTTCTTCGAACGTTAATCAAGAAACCATTTTTTAAATAATTAATTTATATTTTATTTATTTATTTAAGGAGTAGTAAAGCGTTGTTATAAGCGCTATATTAGTAAACGTATTATTAGAACCTTTTACTTATAATTATTTAATTAAGTAAAACTGTCGGTTATTTTTATTTTACACACAAACATGTATGTCCAGAGGAGAGGGACAGTGCAGAGCGATCCACACCTAGTTCATCCCAGGGTACAAATCGGAAGCTATTGGAGGCTGTCGTCAGAAGCTTCAGTTCAATTAGTATGTATCTTTGTATCTCTTAATTCTTTGTATCTCTTAGTTTGGGATTTTATAATTTAGGTTGTCAATTGAATTCTCCTAACTTTCTAGGTTTGATTTGGGTTCTATCTTAATTGGATTTGTTTCACATATGAAGCTCATTCTATACTTGTTTTGATTTAGGTTTTGGCCTTGTCGGTTTAGATTCTATGTACTGCACTATGCTATTTATATGTTACTCCCTCCGTCCCATTTAATTGTATACGTTTCTTTTCAACTGCTCGACACGCATTTCAATGCTCTTATAAAATATAGTTCCGTAATTTATTTTTGAGATTTTCTTTTTCTGAATAAAAATATAACATCCAAACTTTAATTCAAAAAAAGAAAATTTCAAAAATAAATTACACAACTACACTTTACAGGAGCATTAAAGTCCGTGCCGCGTCCCCGTCCCCAATGTATACTACTCAGGGGGACGGAGGGAGTATATACAAATAAGTAAACAATCTTATAGGCTATAGCAGCATGAACTAGTACATGTCTCTTTCTAGTCCTGTATGTTCTTTCATTGTCAAGCACCATGTGGTTTGTTAGAATCAGAAGTAAATCCTCCAATAGCTGATTTCATCGAAACTAGAGTTCTGTAGAGCAGAAATGTGCTCTACTTCAGCATCATAATAGTCTGGAGGAAACATTAGAATAGTTTGGGGGATTGGACCATCGTGAAGTAACAGAGCTTTATTTATCACACTAACTAATTTATGCGCTTTCACTTTCTTAGGTCATAATACTGAGTTAATTTAGTCCCTTATCAACCAAGAAACTGAGAATTACAGATCAGATTTGGAACCATTGTCTGGCAGAGGCTCCAGTCTACTGACAAGATCATAGTTACAAGGAAACGGGTACGCCCCCACGTATCCCGAACCAGTTCGTTCGACCCGGAACACGGGTCGTTTCCGACCCAGGTCGCCATAATTCGCGTCCGGTTCGTCAATTCCGGCGAACCATACAAACTCCGACGACCAAGTTTATTTTAAGAAGAAAAACATCAGATTTAATGTACGCACCATTGTTCTTGCTGGGAATAAACAGATCTATGATTTAGATGATTCTGACTTTTCGTTTGCTGTGATTGTATGCACAAAAGAAGAAGAAAATGAGTGAAGATGAAAAGTAATGGTGGGTGTGTGTATATCTGTACTGTAAGTATATGCAACACAATCGGCCGCCAATAAAAGGATTACTAGGGTATATGTGTTGGGCTTTTTATCTCCAAGCCCAATACATTTTAAAATGAATTAACAGTGACTGTTGCAACTTGCAAATACATATTGTTTGATGATAGCCCTTTTCGGCCCAATCACTTCATAAATCATAAAAGATATTTCAAAACAATTTTATTTAATATAATTTTAAAAATATATTAATTAATGTATAAATTATTGATTAAACTGTATATTTACTGTAAAATATTTAAATATATTAATTTTTTTTAAATAAGTCATCGTACCCGTACGTTCCTTCGTACCCAAACGTTCCGTCGTACCGGATTCACTGAAACTAATG
>NC_030387.2:28729605-28747222 GCF_001625215.2 Daucus carota subsp. sativus | reverse complement strand
TGGCACTTGTATTATCACAAATATAGAATTTTGTTACTACAAACACCATAATCATTCAGTTGGTTCTTGATCCACAAGATCTGGCACAGCAGCTACCGCAAGCTTATACTCAGCTTCAGAGTAGAGGTAACACAGAGTGCTGCTTCTTGCTATACAGGAAACCAACCGACGTCCTAGAAAATGACAGCTTCAGACGTACTCTTCCTATCAATCCTGCATCCTGCATAATCAGAATCTGTATAGCCGGTTAAGTCAAAACCATGTATTTTAGGGTACCAATACCTAAACCAGGTGTACCCTTAAGATATCTAAAGATTCTTTTGACGGCTATAAGATGTGATTCTTTAGGATCAGCTTGGAACCTAGCACACAAAACATGTTGCAACATGAATCTGGTCTACTTGCAGTAAATAAAGTAGAGAGCCAATCATACCACGATAGCTTGTGATATCAACTTTCTTACCAGATTTATCCTGGTCAAGCTTTGTGGCAGTGGCCATGGTGTCTTTGCCGGTGAAGAGTCTTCTAGATTGAACTTCCGAAGAAGATCTCTGATATACTTGGATTGGCAAATGAATATTCCATCTTCCTTTTGGCTTACTTGAAGACCAAGAAAGTAGGACAGCTCACCCATCATACTCATCCTATAGTTACTCTGCATCAACTTAGCAATCTCTTGCACAGTTATCGTTAGTGAACCAAATATAATATCATCAACATATATTTGTACAAATATCATATCTTTATCATGCAATTTGTAAAAGAGAGTTTTGTCTATGACACCTCTAGTAAAGTTGTTTTCTATTAAAAACAGAGAGGTGTCATACCATGTCCTTGGTGACTGCTTGAGTCCATAGACAGCTTTGAATAGGAAGTATACAAAAATCAGCAAACTCTGGATTTTCAAGCCAGGGGGCTGTTCCAGATATATTCTTCTTCTAGCTTTCCATTCAGAAATGCACTTTTTCACATCCATTTGATTACCTTGAAGTTGGAGTGTGCAGCAAATGCAAGAAATATTCTGATGGCTTCAAGACGCAACTGGAGCATAGGTTTCATCGTAATCAATTCCTCTTTTCCTGAGAATAACCTTTTGCAACCAGTCTGGCTTTGTTTCTTACAACAATGCCATCACCATCTAACTGTGTACGGAAGACCCATCTAGCTCCAATGGTAGATTTTCCTTTTGGTCTTGGAACCAGGGCCCAGACTTCTTGTCTCTCAAATTGATTGAGTTCTTCTTGCATGGCAAGAACCCAATCAGGATCAGCAAGTGCTTCTTCTATTTTCTTTGGTTCTAGTTGAGATAGAAACCCAGAGAATAGACATTCATTTGTCGTAGCACTTCTAGTCCTTACACAACATCAGGATCACCAATAATCAAATCAAAGGGATGATCTCTGCTCCAAATCCTTTCCCTTGGAATTGTGTCCTTGATGATTCAGCGTATTATCATTAAGCTGAAATGTGTGACTAGTTGATCCATCAGCTCCCCCTGAGTTGTTGCCAGGTTGACTTGATGATCCACCACTGGCATCAGTGGAATCTCCAGCATTATTGCTATTTCCTCCACCATTGCCTGGATCATCATCATTGTTGTCATCTCCTGTTGCAACCTCAGGTGGAACATCATCATCTGAATCAGAATTGGAATCTGGATAGTTGTCAAACTTCAGAGATTCAGATGAATCAGCAGATTGTATACTTGGAAGTTTAGTGTCATCAAATGTAACATTGACACTAACTTTCACTGACAGAGTATCAATTATAAAACTCTATAAGCATTATTTGTATAACCAACAAAAATTGCTTCAGAAGCCTTTGGTTCAAACTTGTTCAAGTTCTCTTCACCATCCTTGAGAACAAAACACTTGGCTCCAAAGACATGAAGATGTTTAACATATGGTTTCTTGTCTTTATACAAATGAAATGGAGTTTTCATATGATCCTTGTTGATCAAAGTCCTATTCTGGGTATAACAAGCAGTGGCCACAGCTTCAGCCCAAAAGTACAGTGGAAGCTTTGATTCAGCAATCATAGTCCTTGCAGCTTCAATCAGTGTACGATTCTTTCTTTCGACGACTCCATTCTGCTGAGGAGTCCTTGGTGCTGAATACTGCCTTCTAATTCCCTTTTCAGAGTAAAAGTTGATTAGAGTTTGATTCTTAAACTCAGTTCCATTGTCTGATCTTACAGCTTTTACAGGAACACCTTTTTCCAACTCAACCAACTTGATATGATCAATTACTGTCAGGGGAGTTTCATCCTTGGAAGAGAGGAAGTAAACCCAAGTAAATTTCGAGAAGTCATCCACAATGACTAAGGCATATCTTCCTCCATCAATAGATGCAACATTCACGGGGCCAAACAAATCCATATGCAACAAATGAAGTGGATCTGTAATGGTATTGATGGTTTTGCCTTTGTGAGATGCTCTCTTCGCTTTTCCTTTCTGACAAGCTTCACAAAGATCATCAGTTGAGAATTCCAGGGAAGGCAACCCTCTCACTAGATCTCTCTTGACTAGAGAGTTCATGGTTTTGAAGTTGAGGTGTGAGAGCTTCTTATGCCATAACCAACTATCTTCAGCAGACGCTTTGGCGTAGAAACAGTGAACTTCGTTTCCTGGTCCTGAAGACAAATCAGCTACGAATATATTGCCTTTCCTTATGCCACATAGTGAAGGACGCTTATCCTTGATATGTTTGATGATACATATCTCCTTTTCAAAATGAACATAATAACCTTTGTCACAGAATTGACTGACACTCAGGAGATTATGTCGAAGTCCTTCAACTATTGCAATATCTTCTATGATGATCCTCCCAATTTTGTACTTGCCATATCCCACAGTACGACCTTTGCTATTATCAGCAAAACTGACTGTAGGGCCAGCTCCTTCTCTTATGTCCTCCAGCAGGGATTTGTTGCCAGTCATGTGCATTGACGCTCCACTGTCAAGCACCCAGGTAACACGAACAACTCCACTGGCACCCTGCAAAAGACAACTTGATTAGACAGTCTTTGGGACCCACACTTGATTGGGTCCGGCAGTCTTAAAGAACTGATTTCTATCAGGTAATACAACAGAGCCTCTTGGACTGATACTTGGTTCAGATTTGACTGAACTTACTTCCTTAACAACAGCCTTATAAACCTTGGTTTTAGGCTTTGGAACATAAGTCTCCTTTCTCTTGTGAGAAGGACTAGCAGTCTTTGATCTAGCATGCTTGTTGTTTGTGTGTTGTCTAGGTGATGTGTTTTCATTTTTAGCATGCAAATTTTTAAAATAAGCAGACATCAAATTGAAAGCACAAGTCATACAATTATCAACACTACAAGATTTATGACATGCATCAAAAGCAGGAGCAACAGAAGTATCAGTCACAGTAGTAGGAACATCAATAGATTCTACTCTAACCTTATTATCAGATTTAAAGTTCTCAGTAGAATGACATCTATTGTTCTTGTTCTTACTATTAACAAAATTATTGGGCTTGTTGAATTTAGTTCTCTCAGAGTTGACACCTAAACCAGCTTTAGGCAACCTAACATTGCCTTTCACTTTAATTGGTTTCAGGTTTGTCAGAATCTCATCTCTCATCTCATTACTCTCTTTCATTTTAAGGTCTTCCTGTTTTAGTTCATATCTAATGACAACAGGAGTCTCTAAAAGAGGTTCAGCTTCTGAGGTTTTAAACAAAGGTTTAAGGGAATCTTTCAAAACAAAAGGAATCCCTCTCTCTTCAGCACTCTTCTTAAAAGGAGTAATGTTACTAGCCTTACCTACAGATTTGTTATAGTCAAAGCCTATTCCAACAGTTCTCTTGATCTCTTGTTTATCATTGAGTTCTTTGACTATCAAGGAGGCATCCTTAAAGGCTTTACATTTCACTTTCTCTTCGTCTAGCTGAAGTCTTAAAGCAATCTCACCTTTCTCTAGAACTTTGACTTTAGCACATTGTAATCCTAAGTCCATAGTCAATTGTTCTATTTTAGGTTTTAATACTTTCATCTCATTCATTTTATAAGCATGAATTTCTAAGACTAAAGTATCAATTTTAAGATTAGCAGCTTTCATCCTTTTAATAGCATCATCTCTTTCAAGTCCTAATTGCATAAACAGTTTAGGGCATGTAGGATCTACCTGAAAGCTTCCAGCAGGAGGAGGTGAAGATGATCCAGTAGTAGCCATGAAAGCAACATTCCCTAGCTGCTCCTCTTCATCACTATCTGTATCATCCCAGCTTTTGCCTTCTGCCAGATAAGACTTGCTTTTGAAACCTTGACTTCCAGAAGTACCATGATGCTTTCTAACCAGTGCATCATACTTCTGCTTCAGCTCATCATACGAATCTTTTCTTTTTCCTTGAACCTTGGGCTGTTTGCATTCAGTTGCAAAGTGTCCAGGTTCACCACAATTGAAGCATTTGAACTTGCTTCTGTCCACCATCCCAGTTTTATATCCTCCTTTACTTGTAGAAGATGAATAGCCTCCCTTCTGAAACTTACTAACAGTAGGTTTGTATTTATAGGAAGGGTTCTTCCGGAATCTCATGTTTCCAAACTTCTTGGCAAACAGTGATAGAGATTGATCTTCTAACTGTTCCAGCTCTTCCATTGTATAGAACTCTTCATCACCACTGGTAGAAGCAGTCTGACCCATCTCAGGTACAACAAATTCCTGAGTAGTCTCAGAAGGAACAACAACATCCTTCTTCTTTTCTTCCAGTACAGGTGACTCAACAACTAGAGCTCTCGAATGGTTCTGTGTTTTACCCCAGCCATATCTCTGTTTACTCTGAACTTGCTCCAGTTCATAAGTTTTCAAAACTCCGTAGAGTCTTTCCAGAGAAATCTCATTCAGGTCTCTGCTTTCCCTGATGGCAGTGATTCTGTGTTCCAGATGTTCAGGAAGGGTTAAGAGAAACTTCATGTTGACCTCTTTCTTGTCGTAGAATTTCCCATTCAGATTTAAATTATTTATCAAATTATTAAGTCTGATAAATACTTCTGAAATCCCTTCACCGGGATGAGAACCAAACTGTTCATACTGGGCCATCAGTATCTCTTTCTTGTTTTCCCTAACTTCCTCTGAGCCTTCATTGATAATCTCTAATGTATCCCAGATTTGCTTGGCGTTCGTACAATTTACAACAGCATTGTACATTACTGGGTTTAGAGATTCAACCAAGATTAGTTGAAGAGCATCATCTAAGTTCATCTGATCACTCTCTTCGTCTGTGTACTCAGAAAGTTCTTTCGGAATGACCTGATGAGGTATCAACACACCATCCTCTTCGTGTGCTAATATGACCTTCATCGGAGTAGTAACACCTTTGTCTAAAATCCCGATGTATTTTCTGTTCGCAGTTCGGAGGAATAAGAACATATGCCTTTTCCATAGGCCAAAGTGTTCCTGGCTGAACGGTGGGATTTTAATGCTACTGATCTTTTGCGTACTCATTTTTTAGGAATTTAAAGTGAATAGTGTTTGGAGAGATTTAGATTTTTGAAAGAAAAATATTTTTAATCAAAATTAATTTTTGGAATAAAATTAATTCGAATAAAAAATATTTGGACGTTACAGAGTGTGTATAGGATCTGATACGGAAAAATGGTATCAACCGCTCTGATGCCAATTGTTAGGTCCAGATATGATTGTAGAAGGGGGGGGTTGAATACAATCAGTACCAAATCGTCGCGGAAGTGAATCTGATTGAATATGATTTGTTAATCAGATTATAATTAATTAATATAACAATGTTTGAAGTCGTTATATAATTAATATGGTTCAGTTTTAATGTCCACTAAAGTTCGTAGAATAAATTCGACAGGGTATATTCTAGATTTAGTGATTAAAACAACCGGGTTATCAAAGCACAGAAAACTGTGGATATAACGAACAAGCAAGTTACTAACAACTTGAAAGCTTTACAAATGCTTTGAATACAAAGTGAATGAACACTTTCAAATGAAGAAACCAAGCCATATTTATAGGCAAGGCTTTGTACATGCAAGACAATCACTAGACAAGACAATTACAAGCTAGCAAAGACAATTACAAGAAGGGTAAGACAATCTAGGCTTGGGCAAGACAATAAGGGGCAAGGGAAGACAATCTCAGATTGTCTACCAAGCTTCAACCAAGTCAGTAAGACAATCAAAAGGGAAGGGAAGACAATTCCTTTGTCAGAAAGACAAACACTACAAACGGCAAGACAATGGAGGATTGTCTTGCACACCTTAAGCATTCGGCAAGACAAGACAAACAGATTGTCTTGCTGGAAGTGTGTCTCTCGGCAAGACAAGACAAACAGATTGTCTTGCAGACTTACACATGCCTTCGGCAAGACAATCTTCAAGGATTGTCTTGCACACCATTGAAATGAATCGGCAAGACAATTAGAGATTGTCTTGCTGATTCAATCAAGGCTAATGCAGACAATGAAGAATTGTCTTGGAAGCATGATGAATCCACTCGGCAAGACAATCCAGAATTGTCTTGCTGAGGTGATTTTTGTGATTAAATAAAGAAATAAAATGGTATATTAAAATAGAAAATTATTCACTTAATTAATTTAATCATATAAATTCATAAATTAAATTAATTCGAGAGTGAATTAATTTAATAAATAAATTACATAATTAATATAATTATTTGAGAAGTGAAATAATAGTCTATTAAAATATTTAATCACACAATCTTCAGTAGAACAACTTCCGGTCTTCTTTAAACTTGAATAATTTCTTCTTGATTTGTCGAACGAGCGAACTACCACTTCTGCTTGACTTCAAATATTTAATTTGGATAACTGATACATAGATGTACTGTCTGGTTCATCTGTATCTAGTTAAATCAAATATTCTTCGTCAAATAAACAATAAGAATTTGGTTAGTTCGTCGAGTCTTCGTCTTGTACGTACATCTTCATTAAATGGAATCTTCTGATGAAATAAAGTATAGAAACTTTATGTCTTCTGAATTCCTGGACGTGCCACAAAAGATTATTTGTGCACTGAGGCTTGAACATATTAATGAACTTCTTTCAGTGGCGTGCAGCAGCATCCTGGAACTTATCTGACATATGATTTCCATAAATCATTTGACGTTCTTCGTACTGATTCCGATGACTTGCTATTTACTGAGCTTTCTTATCTGAGTTGAGTTGTACCTCTTTAAATACAAATAGGCTGAACATATGCCTTTCACTACATATATTGGAAGCAAGGAATGGTTGAAAAGAAGATATGCCGTTGTTATTTACTACCTGGAAAATAGCTAGTACACAGTTTGAAGTCAATAGTTGTAGGCTGGTAATAAATAATACAGTGAGGTAAGACATGTTGTAATCTAGCTAATGTAATGCCTATAAATAGGCTGACCTTTGTATTTGCAGAACACACTGAGAAAAACTACAACAGCAGTTGTGAGTGAGAATTATATGAGCTGAAGCTCTTGAGAGAAAACAAAGGCTGAAGCCTGTTAAGTCTGTATGTGAAAAACAAGTTGTATATGTGTTTGAATTAATATATCAGCTGTGTGTGTTTACTTCTCTATCACATTTATTCTGTTACATATTTTTTATACCGAAGTTTTTGGTTTAAGGCACATACACGTTTCCAACAGGGATCAAGTGCTCTTCGGGTCCTAGAGACTTCCTCCTACAAGAATTCAGAGATGAGGAAGAAAGCATATTAGATATAAATTTATGCCATGCGAATATTAAACATGAGTTACCTTTGGCTTGGATAGTAGCAGCTGCATCCCTCACATTAGGGTTTTGCATTTCATTAGAAAGTTCCATGTCATCCCACTACAACAAAACTGGCATCAGACAACACTAGTCAGACAACGGACGCTGGAAAAAGTGTTGGCATTACACATACTAATACTTACGTCCGAATTACAAAATTTTCTTGGTATTACAAATGAACAATACATATTTGCATATATGCATAATATAAATATATATTTTGATACAAAGAGTACAAAAACAAGAATTGATCAAGGAAATGCGAATTTTTAACTCATTAAAATGAAAATTTATTATACAACGGTTTCCTTCCCATAAACCGTTGTCCACACTACTTTTATACTACGGATTTTCCATGAAGCGTTGTTTGAGCATAATTTAGACAATGGATTCTGTTACAACTAACTTCGGTAACAGTTGTGTCATTTTCAATTATACAACAAAGGTGCGTAGAAAAACCATTGTCTGTTAGACACTACATGACAAAAAATACCTTTTTACAATAAGACAAAATTTACAATTGACTAGTATTGTTAAAAAAACATACAAAATAAACATAAAAAATTTTGATTTTTTTATACATGACTAATTTTGTTAGTTGACATCCGTACGGTTAGATCATCAAAATAAATTTTTATAAATTAATACAGAATTAATCGTATACATAACAAAGATTCTATCTAGTACTTTCTAAATTGTAAACATAAAACACATACTAATACTCACGTCCGAATTACAAAATTATCTTTATAGTACAAATAAACAATAGATATTTGCATATATGCCTAATATAACTATATTTGTTAAGCCATGGAGTACGAAAACAAGAATTGATCCGGGAAATGCGAATTTTTTACTATTAAAAATGATACTTTATTGTACAACGGTTTCCTTTCTATAAACCGTTGTCTACACTATTTTTATACAACATAGGTGCTTATAAAAACTGTTGTCTGTTAGACAGTACATGACAAAAAATACCTTTTCACAAATAAGACAAAATTTACAATTGACTAGTATTGTTAAAAAAAACATACAAAATAAACATAAATTTTTTATATTTTTTTTATACTTGACTAATATTGTTAGTTCTTGACATCTGTATGGTTAGATCATTAAAATAAATATTTATAAATTAATAGAGAACTAATTGAATACATAACAAAGATTATATCTACTACTATTTAAATTGTAAACATAAAACACATACTAATACATGCGTGCGAAGTACAAAATTGTCTTGGTTTTACACATGAACAATACATATTTGCATATATACATAACATAAATATATTTTTTAATACAAACAGTGCAAAAACAAGAATTAATATATTTTCATATATACATAACATAAATAAATATATTTGCATATATACATAACATAAATTAATTTTTTTAATGCATGACTAATATTGTTAGTTCAAATTTTCTTATATTTCTACATCAACAATTAATAGGATCAATTATTTTGTTTACTAGACACAATAATCCTACTATATTTTTGTAAAAGATCATATAAGATAAGTATAAAATATTTATTTTTTACACCACCAACTTTTTATATATTTGAAAATCTATTTTTATGATATTTTGATAATCAACTATAAATAAATACTTGAAAAGAATTCATTTTTTCAATAATTCAACTTCACAATATATTAAAATATAATATTTTTATTATTTATGATTCAATTTGGTATCTCAGCTTTGGAGACAAGCCATTTCATTTTCCCCACATAATTTTTAGTCCCCCAGCAATCCCAAATTTTCATTTCCCCCTCTAGCGTTAAACTCAAATTTTGGTTTCCTCCTCCCTCTCTTTGTATCTTTCTTCTTCTACATCTCCGATTAGTATGTAGAAGGTGAACACAGTACACCAGAGAAGCTATCGAAACAAGGGAAGCTTGCTCTTGCATCATATTCCCTTACCGGCTTCCCCCTTATGCTTCTCTCTTTCAGGGGTCTCTCTTCTCTTCTCTCTCTCACGGGTCTCTCTTTTCTTCTCTCTCTGGCCACTAGCTCTATTCTCTTCTCTCTCTCTCTGTCTCTCTTCTCTGTCCGGCTCTTTCTTCTCTCTCGATGTCTCTCTTCTCTTTATCCTCTTTTTGTTTGTGATTAGGATTTGTTTTACATACTAACCGTTCTTTTTGGCTTGCTTTGTAAGTGGAGTGTGTTGATTCTCTGAAGCAGCTAAAGGAGAATAAGAATTTGATTCGCATCTTCATTCTGCTTTTGCAGGTCCAAACCCTAGATTCTCAATTTATATTTTTTTTAATCAATTGCATATTGAGTATGAATGTGTCAATAATTGTTCCCACACCACAGAATGTGTGTGTTTTATATTATGCTTGCCAAATCTTACTGCTTCTGTAAATACTATATGTAAATATGAAAGTCTATGTGAAGCAAAGGAGACAACATATAAGCCAAAAGTAGGCAGTGCTAACTATTCGCTCTTGTTTTCTCTGCTAAATTTAGATCCCTTGTTTTCCTCTTTGTCATGAGCTCATCTTTTACTTATTATTATTGATAAATATTTCACTTTGTTGTTTACAGGAATGATATTGAAGTAGAAGCACTAGTGATGAATTGAGAAGAATACCAGGTATTATATAAACAAAATTAAGTTAAGTTTTCACTTTGACTATATCATATTAAAGTGCTCTTTGTAAATTCTGATTATATGGCTGCCAGATTAATTATTTTGCTTACCTTGTGTTTCAAACTTCTGGGAAGCGTAGCTAGCACTACCTTCCCTTCCCAAATGGCCTGAAGGATTGCTAATAGCATACATGTGTAAGTGACACAAATTGGGGGAGGAGCCCCTGCTGAAATTTTACTCAGAACCATTGAGTGTGTGACATTTTAATATATCAGTCCACACAGTTAACTAGTAAGTGATATTATAATTAATTTATACTTGTCATTATATTATTTTCCAAGTTCAAGTTATAGGTAAGTATGGTGTACTCTTAGTTCATTTAAACATGTTGATATCAGTGTCAACCAAATGTATTTCAAACCTCATACAGATTTTTGGTCTTGATATCTAGTAAGCTCTATTCCTTGTGAACCTATTCATTTTGTATTAAATGTATGTACGTGAATATTATTCCTACTCATAGATCACAAGTGAATTACTGGTGCTGCAACACTCTCTATCAGATTAGGTACAAGGGTGTTGGAAAGCAGTGTGGGCAAATAATTATTGTCGTACCATATTGTATAATTGATTCAAAGGCAGTTACCTAAAATATAGATTTCCTGTATTAGTCAAGATATGTATGATTTAAATCCTTGTTTTGAGGAGCCTATCAAGGCACTGATGTAATGTATAGTTTGCAATAGTCTATGACAGGTCCTGATTGGAACCTACCATGACTGGTAATTTTTAAAGCCTACAAAGTCCGCATAATGGCACCCTTCTTGCCTACAATAAAGATTATAGTTTTTATTAATACTTTATGTAGATATTGAGAATCATGTATTTTAAGCTTGAAAGAAGTAACGACTAGTTACTTGTTAGTTTGTTTATAGTGGTAGTGGTTATTACAGGCTGTTTTCTTTTTACTCCTCTTTCTGGTGCTTAATTGATATTCAAATATGTTATAGGTTCATGATACATCAGATCCAATGGTGAAGAAGTTAGGTGTTGACTCACTTCCTACTTTGGTTGGTTGGACTTCGAACTGGGAGAAGCATATCTTAAAAACAGGAATCTCCGTAAAAGATCTAAAATCTGCAGTTCACGATCTTAGTGGTTTACTTGATGGTTTAGAGAAGAAGAATAAAAAGGCTGGTTCAACAAGCAGAAAACAACAGACTGAACCTCTTTCTCCTTGGGTATCATCTACCTTGGTGGTTGAGCTTTTGTTAGTAGAATCTGGTGCTTGCAAGCAAATTGGGTGGCAATGTGGCTGGTTTAAGATATTGTTTCTTTAAATCTATTTTTTTCTATAGGTAGAACTACTGCGAGCGGTCTAAACTTATTTGTGTTTGTATATTGTTACTGTAGTTGGCAATGGAAACTTTTGTTACTAATTTATGGCTTCTTAATTATATTCTTGAGCATAGTTTAATTAGGTTATGTAAAACCATTGTCTGACATAACTAAATACAAAAGGAAAAAAAAAACAGTTGTCCTAACCCTTACAAACAACACAATATTAAGAATAAAACCGTTGTCTAAGACATATACAAACAAGTAAATAGTAGTCACAAACCATTGTCTAAAGCAATATTACTCGAGCATCTGAAAATAAAAACCGTTGTAGAAAAGCTTTCAAGACAATTGTCCTAATATACAGACTAGTGTTATATGGGCCTTACACAAGTGGCCCATTCTACAAGACCGTTGTACAATGTAGTAAAACACAAGCCGTTATGACACAAATATTCTTGTCTGATACTCTTACAAACAAGTGAGTAAAATCAAAATCTGTTGTGGATACTCCTAATAACAACACAAATTGAAAATATGATTGTTGTTGTGAATTGCTTATAACAACACTTTGTTAAATGATTCCGTTGTTGTTACTGGATGTAACACAACACGCAGAAAAACATAAATCGATGTATTTCTTGATCTCACACAACGGTACGTACCGTTGTCTGAGGTGCGTATCAGACGGCATCTCAATAGACCACGGTTTTCTTGGGTATCAGACAACGGGCAAAAACCGTTGTCTGATGCTGTTTTTGTTGTAGTGTCCCTTCTACCATTTGTTCCCGTTCAACATTATTTGTAACCTGGCAAACAATAAAAGTCAGCTAGCTAGATAATTATTTTTAAATGAAAGTTTGAAAAGAAGTGTATACATGCTTGAATTAATACAAGTACAAAGTAATATTTAACAAAATAAGAAATATTTCAAGTTGAATAAGATGAAGTAGAAGTATACTAATACTTATCTAAGAACCAATTGTTAACAAATAAAATACGGAGGCATTAACTTAAGGAAAACTTTGTTATCGAAGTTGAAAGAAACCACAAAATTAGCAACGTTTTATCATTCACTACATATGATGCACGCAATCAACTGAAAAGAGAAAAAAAAAATCTCCACACAAATCAAGTTGAATAAGACCAAGTAGTAGGAGCACGAACACGATTGGATAGCCCTATCCTCTATTGTGCCTGGACACCCGGGTTCGACTCTGGCTCACCTGAAAAGTATTAGACTAGAGTCCGTAGTTAACATGCATGTAACCTCTCTGACCACTGTGTCGTAAATATTCTCAAACAAAAAACAAGTTTTTATAGCCCACTATGAAGCACATTTGATTTTCTAATCAAGGTGTTTTATATAATTATACTTGCTAACCCATTTAAGATAAAATAATTAGCACCTCCCCATAATTAAAAACTACCTAATTGGAGTTTGAGATTCAGACTGAATTTGGGCAAATTGTTTGGCAAATGTCCCATAAAAAAAAGAGAAGAGAAATATGTCATTTTGACTAGAATTATCTTCATATAGTGTGTAGGGATTAATATTGAAATATTGATATTGTGGCATATAATGAATTCCTAAACTAAGAAATGTGATCAGGTAGTATCTTAATAAATAACAAAAAAATTTATTATCATGGTGAATTAACTACGAGAAATTCAAAAAGTTTCATTCTCTGGAGTTTATATATAAACATTGACACCAAATACCAGTTTCTTTATGGCCTGCTATGTCATCCCTAGTACCCTAACTTTCATTTCTGTTATATTTATTAGAACTATTTTTTGGGTTTCTCTCATGGCCATGACATGAGATGGTGTAACTTTTACATCATACTGATGTACAAATTATACCATGATTGTTATTATATCATAGATAAAAACAAATTACATGGAAAATAGTATATTCGATCTTTATCGAATTTTATATATATATATATATATATATATATATATATATATATATATATATATATATATATAGGCTCATGATCAAATAGAAATCACTCTTAAAATAAAAACTAAAAACCAGTTTCCCTACCACTATTTATAACTACGGGTATCACTAATTTATACTGCACTAATCACTGTTTTTATACAGTATGTAAACAGCGATTTTTATTATCAAAATTGAGAAAATCTACTTATCTAAACTATTGATAATCGATTATAGATGATCAATTTCATCCGTAGAAGGTTCTTGGCGGTAGGAAGCCGCAAGAGAAGTTGTATGATGATGGTAAGTAGTCGTTAGTTTTGTAAGTTATGATGGAAAGTGTATGTGATTATTAGTGATGATAAACAATGGTGGCAAGTCATAAACAATGGTGGCAAGTCATTGAAACGTCTGGTAATGGTGGTAAGAGGTCCATTATTACGATTTAGGTGAAGATGATGGTTATATACGTTGCATATATGTGTGTATATATATTTATATTCGCGAGATATGCTATATATAAATTAGTGATATGTTATGTACAAATTAGTGATTTCTGTAGTTAAAAATAGTGATAAAAAATGTCCAGAAATTGGTTTTTAGTTTTTAGGCTAATTTAGTTTCTATTGGAGTAGGACTCTATATATATATATATATATATATATATATATATATATATATATATATATATATATATATATATATATATATATATATATATATATATATATATATATATATATATATATATATATTTCCTATTTTATTATTTTATTTATTTCATTTTTCATGAGTGAAAACATATATAAGTTTATTGGTTTGAAAAACATACATCTCACCCAAACAATACATTCTACCATCATTTAATAATAAGCATAATATACGTATAAATTCGTATAAATTATGGATATCAATATCTTAATTTATAAATAAGACCATATGAGAGCTCATAATTTGATAACAAATTTATTTCAAAGAGATGTAAACTCATTGCTCATCACTCGATTAATAACCACTTATCATTACAAGAGAAATGCACTTATCATTACAAGAGAAATGGGTCTCAGAGAAATTAGGAGGCATACATTTATTTTAGTTAACATAAATGCATTGCTATTTGTAAGGCATACAGCAAGCCTTCTTATTAGAAAAAAACATGTTCAACAAATATGGTTGTGGCTCTGCAAATTGGACATTTGTTGTCCCTCCTCAACCATTGCCTTATACATTGCACATGATATTCATGTCCACATCGAAGACCCCCAACTAGTTCCTCAGCTGCATACTCATCCTGGCATATGACACATATATCAGGTTCTTGGCTAGGACTTGTAGTTGTAGCATTACAATATCTTATTTGTAAATGTTGCATAATTGTTCCCTCTGACAATCTGCTGCTATCAACTCGTCCCATTTGCTGAAAATGTGAATTTAATAATCTGAAAAGTAGCTGTAGCTGTAGCTGGGGATCAAGTGCTCTTGGGGTCCTAGAGACTTCCTCCTACAAGAATTCAGATGAGGAAGAAAGCATATTAGATATAAATTTATGCCATGCAAATATTAAACATGAGTTACCTTTGGCTTGAACGACAATATTGGCAAAATGATTAAGGTTCAGGGAAACTTTAAGTGGGTACTAAATCAAGAATAAAATTACAGAAAAATTTTAACAATGGAAAGAGGGAGATGAAATTACTTGAGGAGAGTGAATGTGAAGGGAAGGATGATTATTCTGGAAAACATGCATTGCCCGATGATCTCTGGGTTGACCATTATCTTCTTCTTCTGTGGGTAGCATGTTAAGATCAAGAGGATGGAGGTTGAGATCAATAATAGGGCTGACCCGAGTGGAAATACTAATGGCTGCACTAGCTTCACCCACATGAGGACGAGGGTTTTGTATTTCTGACTCATGGGTTGCCATATGATCTCTGCCTTCCTCCTCCTCCAATTCCTCCTCTGTCGGTGGTAGCATGTTGAGATCAAGAGGATGCATGTTGAGATCAGGAACAGTGGGAATCCGTGTAGAGATAGCAGCTGCTGCATCCCTCAGATTAGGGTTTTGCATTTCACTAGAAAGCAGCAAAACTTCCCTGTCATCACTTCTTCCTGTTTGTTTTGGTTCATCATTTGTAACCTGGCAAACAATAAAAATCAGCTAGCTAGATGATTATTTTGAAATGAAAGTTTGAAAAGAATTGTATATATGCTTGAATTAATACAAGTACACAAAATAATAAATAATGTTAAAACATATCTGCATCAAATATAGCCAAACAAGTAACAATCTAGGTAAATTAAATATTCTTATATGCAAATATTATATTAAGTATATTTACTTAATCTTTTAAGGTAAAAACAATACTTATACATTAGAAAAGATAAAAATAAAAATAAATACATATCGAAAGTAACTCATCTCTTTAAATGACTTCAAATTATTTTACATTAATTTTACAGACTTTTAAAAAAATTATTTCTAAACATCTTCAACTTATTTTTATATATTATTGATTTCATATTTTAAAAATTAAAAAAAAACATATAGAGTAATTAAATATTCTTTGATAATATTCTTTCATTAATTATATTTAATAGATAATATTATTTCATTAATTAAATTAAATATAAGACATTTTAATAGAAATTATAAAGCCTATTAGTTTGGCTCATAAGAATCATACATAATTACAAGAGTTTCAAAATAACAAGTACAAATACTAAATAAAAATCAATTATAAAGAGGATATTTCACGATCATGCCTATAATAATTGTGTAAAGGGGATAAAGAGTATTTGCATCATGTTATAAATAATGAATTATTGAAAGATACAAAAGAGGATATTAGTGGTGTAAGTTGCATTACCTGATCAATAGAAGGATGATTGAGTGATAATTCTGAATAACCATCCTCTAATATCATTTGATAGCTTGATTGATCGGGGTGATTGCTAGACTCTTCAACCAATAGTTGGTACCCATTGTTGGAAGTTTCCATTGATTTGTAATTTCTTCAAGCAAATTTAACTGGTTTTATATATAGGCGGCGGATTTGTATCTTGTAGGACAAAGTGGGTTTGATAGCTAGGGTAATGTGTTATGATTATATAGGCTGCGATTTGTGGCTTGTAGGACAATGCGGGTTTGATAGGGTAATGTGTTATGATTATATAGGCGGCTAATTGGGCTTTTTCAATTTGGGCCCATGAAATTAGAAAGATAGTTTATAAATCTTTGGTTGGGCTACCTTGTCCACTCACGCTTCCAATGTAAACACCCTTGTAATTAAGGATTAGAGTGTTACACATATTTTTGATGTAAGGAGTTTTGAAATTAGCACCCTATTGAGTAAAGGTAATATGAGGAAATTCAAGGTATCAAAGCATGGTACAACAGTCAACACATGTGATAACAGATCATGTGTACTAGTGATTTGATTAACTATTGAGATATAGTCAAAACTACTAGCCATTTTTAATTTTTAGGTAAACACTAGAATTTTGTCTATATCATTCTTTGAAATAAATAAATAAATAAAATCTTTTTTTTCAAGTTGGTCTCCATTATTTCCCACTTCCTACTTTTCTGTCTTAAACATTAGTCAGAATATATACTAATATTAATAATAGTGAAGATTGCGATGATGATTCCAAAAGAAAATCACACTAAGGTAAATACTGATGCTGCAGTTTTTGGGCCTTCTAACTGCTACAGTTTTGCGTCTGGATTAAAGCAAAACAATTAAATGATGTTATAGTAGAAACAGACTGTCTTGCTGCTGTCCAAGCAATTAGAGGGAGTGCTGCAATGACTTCATATTTTGGAGGCTTGATCCAGGAATGCAGGGACTTAATGAAGGAAGTAAAAGACAAAGGTGTAATCATGCATTTGCTAGATGTAGTTATTCTGTAGCTGACCGCATCTGGAAGGCGAATGAAGCCTCCCCAGAAATTATCCATGTACTCAGAAAC